>NC_086445.1:337416503-337544003 GCF_028390025.1 Pseudophryne corroboree
ACAATACAGAAAACAATACAGCAGGGGATTAAGTCATTACATCAGGGGATTAAGTCTGACTGGCCAGTCACAGTTAATCCTATTAACCGTCAAGATAAATGTTGACCCATCTGTATATAAATAAATATATAGATGTACCTACAAAATTAATTAAATATAATGTTAAAGAAAGGGAGCAATTTCATAACCTTCACTGTGCCTGTGGGGTACCATAGTGTCTAATGTAAAAATCCAGAGCATTTCTCTGAGACAGTTTTTTTGTAGATCTCCTCCTCTGGGGCCCATGTTCAAGAGAACTAAATGAAAAGGATGCTACCTCTGAGTTATGATAGATGAAACATTTTTTGACAAAGGATGATTCATCACTTTATTCTTTATATTTCTTAAGTGTTCTTGCAGTTGGATCTTCTAAGGGCTTTTTGTCTTGCCAATATATTTCAACTTGCATCCACATTCATTCATATATACAACAGATGTGGTATTGCAGTTTACAGTGACGTGCGGTGAGGTCACTGGTTGGGGAGGCACTGGCAGCTAACAAGCCCCCCCCCCCCCCCGGAAAAAAAAAAAGTGTGGTCCCCCAACACATCAGTAAAACCAGCACTAGGCAGAACCAGCCAGGGGGAGTAATGCCATAGCAGGGGAGACACTCAGTGTGGTGTCCCCCTGCCATAACATTAATCTGCCCCCCCAGCCAGTCAGCCCAGGGTTGGAATTCCTCGGAAAGTGTGAACCCCAAAAAATAAAAATGCCTCCCCCCCCCTCCCGAGCAATAACCAGCACTGGGCTGATAGCCCAGTGCTATGCCCCGCACCCCTGGTGGCGGTGGGTGCCGGGTTCATTGTGTGTTAATATTGTTCTTTACAGGTGGCCTACAGGTCCCAGCAAGCCTGCCCCAGCATGCTGGCACTTGGAGAACCACAAGTGCCAGCATGCCCGGACACAAAGGGCCTGCTGGCACCTGTAGTCCACCTGCAAAGAATAGTAATATTGTTCTTTACAGGTAGCCTACAGGTCCCAGCAAGCCTGCCCCAGCATGCTGGCACTTGGAGAACCACAAGTGCCAGCATGCCCGGACATAAAGGGCCCGCTGGCACCTGTAGTCCACCTGTAAAGAAAATATTAAAATAAAACACCGCACGTCTTGAAAATAAGCTTTATTAAACTGGGTCTTCACCTAGGGGCGGCGGCCTTTAAGCTCTTTTGCGTGGCCGCCGCCTTCCCAGGGCTTCCGGCGTCTTCACCTGGGGTGCGCCACCCCCCCAGGGCTTACAGCGTCTTCACCTGGTGGACGGCGGCTGCTAAGCTCTTTTGCATAGCCGCCGCCCAGCCAGGACTTCCGGCGTCTTCTCTCTTCAGGAGCTCTTCACTGCTCCTCCTCCGCCGTCGGACTGACTCTCCTCCGCCTCGCGCTGACTTATATAAGTCAGCCGGAGGGGGCGGGGCGATGACGCGGCGAGCCGTAATTGGCTCGCGGCGGCCATCTTGAATTTAAAAAATGACGCTGAGGCGCCATTTTTGAAACTGGAACCGCTCCGCTGCCAAACTCTGCAGGATACAGGTAAATTTCCACCGCCGCCGCAACCCGCCACCCGCACCGCCACCTCCCGCACCACCGCCGCATCCCGCCGCCCGCACCATCGCCGCATCCAGCCGCCCGCACCTCCTCCGCCAGCGTCGCCGACACAGTGATTGACAGCGGATCCAGTGACGGATCCGCTGGCCAATCACTGTGGCCTCACTGACAGGGACGTGCTTTCATAGGTTGCATAACTAGGTGCAAAAATAGTACCCATCGCGGTACCACAGGTTTGCAAATAAAATTTGGTCTAGAAACTTAAAATAATTATGATTCAGAATAAACTTTTTACACAATATACAAAAAGAAAAGACAACTCTTTTTTATGGGGCACTCTTTCTACAATTATAAAACTTAACTTTTATTTCTAGAAATTGGACTCACAATGACATACTAACATATAACATATAATCAATTAAAATAACAGATGGTGTAGCAGGCTACACTCCTCAGTGATGTCTTCCTATAACATCCTTCTCACTAAATGTATTGTTGTAACCTAGTAGTTAGAAAAGATCTATAGCCATTTAGTTATACTACTGCAAATGATTAATTCATAAAGATATTAATTTATGGCCTGCTGCCAGACATAGATGTTCCAATAGCATGTATTAACATCTGTCATGTGTATCATAGATAATCCATATATTCTAGCCAATGGTAATCCCCAGAGTTAGCTAGATAATTAGTCAGGCAACTACCACAGTATCTGTATAATTAACCATATATTATGTAGCTGAGTTTTTTGGAACCAGTCATAAGTATATGTACATTTACTCAAGCAAACATCATTTGGACAGTGGTATGAATTAGAGAAGAAAAAATGTCAGAAGGAAGATGGGGAAGGTAGGTGACTAAATGCCTGGTTTCTGCTTTTGAAAATCTGCTAACAAGCATCGAATTTCCAATGAGAGTACCACCTGGAGCATATGCACCAATCCCAAGACCTGTATCTGCTGTTAACTTTATCCGCCCAATTAAGGGCAAAGTTAACAGCAGATACAGGTCTTGGGATTGGTTCCAAAAAACTCAGCTACATAATATATGGTTAATTATACAGATACTGTGGTAGTTGCCTGACTAATTATCTAGCTAACTCTGGGGATTACCATTGGCTAGAATATATGGATTATCTATGATACACATGACAGATGTTAATACATGCTATTGGAACATCTATGTCTGGCAGCAGGCCATAAATTAATATCTTTATGAATTAATCATTTGCAGTAGTATAACTAAATGGCTATAGATCTTTTCTAACTACTTGGTTACAACAATACATTTAGTGAGAAGGATGTTATAGGAAGACATCACTGAGGAGCGTAGCCTGCTACACCATCTGTTATTTTAATTGATTATATGTTATATGTTAGTATGTCATTGTGAGTCCAATTTCTAGAAATAAAAGTTAAGTTTTATAATTGTAGAAAGAGTGCCCCATAAAAAAGAGTTGTCTTTTCTTTTTGTATATTGTGTAAACTGTTCTTTACAACTTAGGGGAGCACCGCCGGCCTTTGTTAATAATAAATCTAGGATTCTGTTTTTCCCGTATTAAGTGGGTATCATTATATCATAAGATATTCCGTTCTCTCTGTATTCCGGCTCATAGATACGTTATTACCTCTATAAGGGTAGCTCAGTGCGCTTTTTACCCCCACAACCAATCCAGTGTCAGAATAAACTTTATAAGCGAGCAAATAAAAGTTCAGTGCCCATCTGTCAAATTTGGATCCTTTTTTAGGGCCTCTTCACAGGCCAAAATGCCTTTATAATGTTTTATACTCGTGTACAAAGATTGTACATCTATAGTTGACCAGATATAACTTTCTTTCCATTGAAAATCTTTTAATGATCTCCGTACATCTGTGGTGTCCTTTAAAAAGGCTGGTAATTTCTCTAAATATGGTTTCAAGAACACATCTACATATTCTAATAGGTGTGATGTGAGGGAATCAATGCCAGCTATTCTCGGTCTTCCCGGTGGTTTCTCCAAACTTTTGTGTATTTTTGGAAGATGATACATGATGCGTATTGTGGGAGTATTGTTAATTAAATACTGAAATTCCTCCTTTGTAATATGGTTACTACGTAGACCATCTACCAGGATTGTCCTTAGGTCAGCCAAGAAGTCCTCAGTAGGATCTTTTTGTAGTGGTCTGTACGAATTTAGGTCACTTAAAAGTCTTTTCGCTTCTTTCACATACTCTGTGCGATCTTGTAGTACAAATCCTCCGCCCTTGTCTGCTGGTTTCAGAACCAAATTTTCATTCCCTTGTATTTCTTTGAGAGCTTTTTTCTCTAAGTTCGTCAAATTTTGTTTCTTGATTGAACATTCCCTTCATTGAGGTCCTCTTTGATGAGATCATAGAATATATTGATATGGGAACCTTTGGATTCCAAAAGGTAGAATTTCGATGTAGGTTTTAATCCTGATTTAGTAACATAGTATTTGAGGTTGAATAGAGGCAAATTGCCCATCGTGTTCAACCTGTTTTAAGTTGTGATGATTCTACATACTTGCTAAATGTTTTTTTATGACTAGTTAGCTACTATAACTCATGTTACCCCTGGATTAACCACGTTGATATTTTAAGTATTATAACCTTGGATAGCTTTTTCATTCAGAAATGTATCCATTCCTTTTTTAAATCCAATTACAGAGTCCGCCATTACCACCTTCCTTAGCAGGGAATTCCATATCCTGATTGCCCTAACAGTGAAGAACCCTTTCCTCCGTTGCGTTCGGAACTTTCTCTCCTCCAGTCGCAGCGAGTGCCCACGTATCCTAAACTGTGTTCTTTTAATAAATTATTCATCTGATAACACTTTGTGATGTCCCTTTACATATTTGAAGATATTAATAATATCTCCTCTTAGGCGCCTCTTTTCTAGTGTATACATATTCAGCCTAGTAAGTCTTTCCTTATAGTCCAGTCCTTCTAGGCCTTTAATCAATTTAGTAGCTCACCTTTGAACACTTTCGAGTTCACTGATGTCTTTTTTTTTATACAATGGTGCCCAAAACTGAACACAATATTCCAGGTGTGGACGTACCAATGCCTTATACAGCGGCATGATTACATCCGAGTCCCTTGTCTCCATTCCCCTTTTTATGCACACTAGCACCTTACTTGCCTTCTTTACTGTGTTTTGACATTGTGTACGGTAATTAAGCCTATTATCAATGAATACCCCCAAATCTTTTTCCAACTGTTTCCCCTAGGCGTTCCCCATTTAATATGTAGGATGCAAGTTTGTTTTTAGTCCCAAAATGCATAACCTTGCATTTGTCTGTATTGAACCTCATTTTCCATTTAGACGCTCAGAGTTCAAGTTTAGATAGATCATTCTGCAAGGACTCCACATCCAATTCTGAATTAATTACCTTACACAGTTTAGTATCATCTGCAAAGATTGACACTGTGGTTTACAGGCCTATTTCTAGGTCATTGATAAATATGTTGAACAGTAGTGGTCAGAGTACGGACCCTTGTGGTATTCCGCTGACTACTGGGGACCAGGTTGAGGACTTCCCATTGACCACTACCCGCTGTACCCTGCTATCCAATCATCTGCTTATCCATGTGCAAATAGTTTTTCCTAGGCCAATCTCCTTTAATTTGATCATCAGTCTCCTGTGAGGAACTGTATCGAAGGCCTTTGCAAAATCTAGGAAGACCACATCCACTGCTTTTCCTTGATAAAGAATATTGCATATTTCCTTGTAGAAGCTAATTAAGTTAGTCTGACATGACCTGTCCCTCACAAACCCATGCTGGTTCTTGCTAATAATCCTAGCGGACTTTAGATACTCCTGTATGACGTCCCTTAGAATTCCTTCCTATATTTTCCCCACTATAGATGTTAAACTAACTGGTCTGTAGTTTCCCGGAAGATTTTTGGATCCCTTTTTAAATAATGGCACTACCTCAGGTACCATGCCTGATCTAATTGAACTATTGAAAATCAAGTATAGGGGTCATGCTAGTTGTGAACTAAGCTCCATAAGAACCCTCAGGTAAAGTCCATCAGGACCAGGTGATATATTAATCTTAATTTTGCTTAGTCTCTCCCGGACTACTTCTTCGCTTAAACAAGTATCTAACCATGAATCATTACTGTCACAATTGTTATGCTCTACTCCCACCATCAGTTCTTCACTGGTGAATACTGATGAAAAGAATTTGTTCAGTATTTCTGCTTTTATTTCATCATCATTTATTAATTCTCCTAATTCATCTTTTAATGAACCTATATTCTTCTTTTTTAACCTTTTTACCGCTTATGTATTTAAAAAACTTTTTAGGATTGGTTTTACTCTCTATCGCGATTTGCTTTTCATTTTCCATTTTAGCTGCTCTTATTGCTTTTTTGCTTTTCTTATTACACTCCTTGTAATACTTGAAAGACTCCTCCTTTCCATTAGATTTAAATGCTTTGAAAGACCGCTTTTTTTTAATCAATTTCTGCCTTAACCTTCTTGTTAAGCCACATCGGTTTGAGTTTAATACTCCAGCGTTTACTGCCCATGGGAATAAAGTTATGACTATTGCTATCCAGCAACCCTTTAAAAAAAATCACACATTTCCGAAGTGTTCTTGTTATTAAACAGAACCTCCCACTCTATGTCGTTAAGTGCACATCTAAGCATACTCAAATTAGCCTTCCTAAAGTTAAAAGTTTTGGTGGAACCCCTGTAGCTGTTTCCTGAAACTGATGTCGAATGTGACCATATAGTCATCACTGTTACCCAAAGTCTGCCCAACATTAGTGTTTGATATAATGTCCACATTATTAGAAATTACTAGATCCAGGGTAGTTTTACCCCTAATTGGGTCCTCGACTAATTGAGAAAAGTAGTGATCCCTAATCATATTTAAGAACCTGCTGCCCCTCGCATTAGCACATGAATCGTTACTCCAGTTTATATCCGGGTAATTAAAATCCCCAATGAAAAATCCCCATTCCTGCAGCCATTTTGATTTGCTGCAATAGTTGTTCTTCCTCATGTATGCTAATATCCGGCTGTTTGTAGCACGTGCCTATGACTAGTTTTTTGTGCATCAATTCCCCCACTTGAGATTTCTACTTGACTCCACATTATCGCCAGTCTCCTCATAGATAACTTCCTTTAGGTATGGTTTAAGTGATGGTTTAACATAAAGACATACACCTCCTCCTCTTTTGTTAGCCCTGTCCCTCCTAAAATGAGAATACCCCTCCAAGTTAGCAACCCAGTCGTGAGAGTCGTCCCACCATGTTTCCGTAATACCTATGTCATACTCAGCCTTTGATGCTAACAATTCCAATTCCCCCATTTTACCTGCTAGACTTCTTGCATTTGCAAGCATACATTTTAGTTTATCGGTTCCTTTATTTGTTTGTTTTCCTTAAAAAGGATTTTTTAACTACTGAGGAAGGACCAAGCACATAAATTGATAAGGAAAGTGACACAGAAGTGGCAACATGCAGGACTGAATCAGCTTTACAGTCATTTACCAACACTATCTGGCAAATATGATATATAAGCCATCCTAAATATGGTTTCTTCCAGGAATGTGGTGAATGCCCCGGATGTGGTCAGTTGAGGACCATATTGTAAAATATACTAGAAGAGAATGCCATTGAAAGTGTTACCTTCAAGTATGGATTACATCAGACCTGAACACTTGATACACTTGTCAAGTCCTCTGAAGATTTTATTGACTTATTAATTTCTAAGCTAATTCAACTATAGACCTATTCTTTCATTGTTGCTCATCAATCGTCCTATCTGAAAAAGCCGTAAAGAAGATATATAGATATTGGCGCCATCATTGTGATATGTTACTTTGCCAGCATACATTTTTAGTTTATCGGTTCCTTTATTTGTTTGTTTTCCTAAAGATTTCCCATCCTAGTTAACTAGTGCATCCATAGAGTTAATGATACAGACTGTCCTCCTCGCTTCCTCTCCAACCCCACTGTACTTAGTATTGCCCACCTTTACTTTTCTCTTTGGTCAACCCAATGTTCCCATCTAAAATCATCACCCTGACATAAGTATTTTCCCTTAAGTCCCATACAACATTTTCTATAGTCTGTAATGATGACACATAATTGTTATTATTTAATGCTTTAGCAATACCTTTCTTAACACCCTTATTAGAACCCATGTAAATACTGTTACCGGCTGCACTTTCCCTCCCCCCTTCTTCACCCCCATTTATTTCACTACCACCATCCCTAATATACTCGCTGCATGAACCATAGTTTCTAGCTAAACCCTCCCCCCAGGCTCCTAGTTTAAAAGCTCCTCCAACCTACTAACCATCCTACCCCCCATTCGAAACAATCGCTTGCAAAGTGCCTCTTAAGAGTAAGATTGTGGACAAATTTGTTCAAATTGATAAATGTTTGGAATTTGTTTGGTCTTTGTGTTGGTGCAAATGTAATGCGTTTGTTCAATAATGCTATCTATCTGATCACAGGACAGTGTAATTTGCAGCACAGCAATCGGGTCTGAATCGGGTCCTGAGTACCGAGAGGCATATAGGAGGTCTTTTATAAAGATTTTTTTTAAACTGTTTTTATATGTATTAAGACACCAGATGGTTATCTTATTTAATTATTATTATTATTATGATGTAGTATGTTTAAAAAAAATAAAAAAATCTGATGTTCTGATCTGTCAGCGCTTTCTATTCTTTGTAACGTATTAACAAATCCTTTACATCTATTTTAAGGTTTTTTTTAACCTTTGATAGGGGGGAAAAATTGGGAAGGGAAAATATGGGGCATATGTAATAGGGTCTGAGTTTGCTGGATGTGTGGGATGCCTTGCTTTACCAGAGGCGCTGGACCCTTAGATACACCCCTCGATTTTGTGACACACAGGACATTTACATACATTCAAGTATGTGAACTGTTTCTGTAGAACAAATTTTTGTTTTTGTTTTCTGGTGTCTAAGTCTTAAATACTTTGGTAGAAAATATACACCAGAGAAAACAATTCCTTCTGGAATTAATAAAAACTCTGCGTGATGCACGGGACTCAGAATTGTATTTTCACCACTTTACCTTTTATCATTACTTTTACATTACAAAAACTGTACTGATTTTTTTTTTTAATGTGTATTTTCTTCCAACAAAGCATTGAGGACCAGAAAACAGAAAAATATTTGTGGTATGGAAACTGTTCATTTACCTGAATGCATATTCTTTCATATACAATATTTATTGCCCTCCCTAAATTCTGCTTTGGTATGTCCCATTGTTAAGGCTGCTATGGGGGAACATAGAAGAAATCAGCAAATTATACTCACCAATATTTCCTTTTCTTCACAGTGATCCATACTTGCCTACTCTCCTGGAATGGCTGGGAGGCTCCCGAAAATTGGGTGACCCTCCCGCCCCCCCCCCCCCCCGAAGAGCAGGCAAGTCTCCTGATTTCTGGAATCCCCCCTGTCCGGCTGCCCACTTAGCGAGTAAAGTGGGCGGTCTGGGCAGTCGATGACGTGAATCTTGTTGAATCGCGTCATCATAGCCATGCCCCATGCAGTATAATGACAGTAATAGCGGCATTACACAGTGGGAGGTGTGGCTTAAATGATGTGATACACCAGCCATTCCCCACCTCTGGCCTGCCCCCCTCTGCTGGTCATGTCACTGCCCCGCCCCCTGCTGAGCCGACCTGGCTGCTCTCTCCTGGAGAGAGCAGCCATAAAGTCGGTAAGTATGTAGTGATCCCATGGCAGCCTATAGAATACCCGCCATTTTTGTAGTGTTTTCCAGGTTCTAATTTAATGGAGACACTCAACAGACAAAGGGGAGGAGGAGTGAGGCTACATACCCGCAGGTGAGTGGTCCCTGGAAAACTTCCTGTCTAAACTATAGGGCAGGCATGTCCAAACTGTGGCCCTACAGCTGTTGAGAAACTACACATCCCAGCATGGCCTGAAACAGCTTTAGCATTCTCTGATAGCAAAACTGTGTCAGGGCATGCTGGGATAGGTAGTTTCCCCACAGCTGGAGGGCCGCAGTCTGGACATGCCTGCTATAGGGGAAGGGATGATATTCCACTGTTAACGCTGCCATGGTCGTACAAGAAAAATTAGAACTAACCCAGTGCGCATATATTTAAGCAGCCCGTTACCAGTGAAAGAGGTATCACCTTTAACTTCCACAAATACTCAATAAACACAATCTCAGGTGCTATATATCATTATTCATTAAAAATGCCGTCTGAGTCTCCTCAATGGTTGCAAGCTGATACTCCTGGTCTCAGATGTCCCTCAGAACATTATTCTCGGATATTGTCACAGAATAATATATAAAGAGAGAAGAAAGATACTCCCATAGTGTAATACTGATTAGTCCACCAGCAAGATTCTATTCTGTAAGGTATTCTGTAAGATATTTACGGTAACTATTTGTAAGTTGTGATGTGTATGTATAAGTTTATATATTAGAGAGATGTATGTATAATATATACAGTATATTACCTGGATAGATGGGATCAGGCCTCCTATGGGGAGGTGGAATGGCTGGACTATAAGGAAGAGTGTCTGTAAATAGACTTACAGCTGAAGAGAGACTGATAGTTTTGCTCCAACATTATCTTTTTACTCCTCAGCAATTCAATATGGGAATTCAGGGCAGCATCTAAAAATAATTCCGCAGCTGGCCTGGGTTATAGACACTATCTGTAGTCCCTGTTGTAGGATTGGATAATCTTGCATCCACATGATCATCCTGGCAACAGCGAGCTATCTATAGGGGTACCATTTAATCAGTATCCACAAAGCCTGATTAGATTACATCCAGCTTCTGTAAATTCATATCTATTCAGGATAGCAGATAAGGTTTTCCCTTCTGGGTATTTGTGTGTATAAAACTCCAGTGGTAATTTGTCCCTACTTGATTATCTTGGAAATACTCAGCTGCCAGTCCTTACAGAATGATTAAATGTCAGCAACTCTAGTTCAGTTTACCTTCAGAGTGTAAAGGAGTGTAACTGGTACTATATGTTAAAAAAGGGAAATAGAGGACTGCTGCGCCTCGGAGAGCTGCAGTGGGGAAATCTGCGGGTGATCACTCAATCACCCTGGAACACTAATGCACAAGAAATGAGAGATCCCTTCTGCGCTCATCCAAAATCAACAATGTACAGTAATGAAATATTTAAAATATATTCTCAGTCAATCAGTCTATGAAGCGGTTCTGATTTCCGCCTCAGTTCTTTTCCATACAGGAGATGTTATGTGCAAGAGGACTTGATGCGTACCATACTCACATGGAGTCGTGATATGTCCCTCGTATAGAGGTATCTTTGGGTCCTCTGTTCTTTTCTCTCCCACTTCTCCAGAGTGAAAAGTTCTTATCCTCATGGTTGAAAAAAGAAATGGGACAGAGGAACAACTGATAGTGAAGTAAGTTCGTGAAGGCGGGGGGTCACTGGATGAATGTGCGTGAAAGGATGTGGTAAGCGTAGCTCTAAGGGTTAATGGTCCGAAATTTTCATCCTTTCTACAGGTGATGGTACAAGAGTGGAGGTGTTCAGAGTGAATGATAATTTAACGCGTACCGTACTCACGTTAAATCATGGTTGTTTATGCATATAAAGGTATCTTTAATCCTTTGTTTCCCCGTCTTCCTCTCCTTGTCCCAGAGATGATACTGGACCGATGTTCTTATTCTCGGTGACAAGGAAAAAAAGACACGGGGACGACTGATAGTGTAGTATGTACGTAACAACACGTGACCATATGTGACTTTTCTATAGTAGAGGGTGACCTTTAAATTATTCTGATCACTTGGTGCGTACCATACTCACATCCATAAGAGGAGGGGAAAAGTGCATAAAGGTATCTTTACTTGTACTGATGTTTATCAAAACCTGGTGTTGTTACTTGAAATCATTCATACTTCAATGCGACAGATGATATGTGAAAAAAGTAGGCGTACCTAACTCACACTTTATAGTGTTGAGACCTGTGTGTAAAGGTATCTTTGGAGTGGTCCTAGATATGCTGGATCCCCAATTCTCTCGTATTTAGCGGTGTACGTATGGGGAGAAAGACCGAGTGTCAATAATTCAAAATGAAGTAACTGACACACAAAATTTATTAAATACAAAAAATCAAACAGAAACTGGCAATGGACCTGTGGTCAAAACAGGAGAGGTTTTGCAAAGATGAGTGAAGATGTAAAAAAGTCCAGACTATCCTCACCTTAACTAATACCGTCCTGATTAATCACTGGTGGTCCTGGCCCTCACACCAACGCGTTTCGACAGAAATGTCTTTTTCAAGGTGTGTAGTGAGGGCACTAGTTGTATTATTTATACCCCCCAACAGGAAGTCATGTGGTGGGGGTGGAGTTGCATCTTAGCAAAATTAACATCCATAAAAACAGATAATAATCTCTTATGCACGACAGGTAGACATAGAGTATTAGCCAATAGACATTAATCTGACAATATAGAATAATACAACATGTATAAAACGTTTTTTTAAAACATAAAGGAGGTGGCTTCCTGTCCAGTGGAACGCATGAGGTCCCGGAAGTGACGCACGTGCGTTCCACCTCGGACCATCAAATATTAAAAAAACATGCACAGCTATGGATAAAGTGAGTAAATGGCCAAATCAGTGGCCATAAAAGGACAATGTTTTAAATATGTCCTTTCTGGAGCGTGTGGATGGGAGCGCGCGCGAGCACGGAAGTGACGTGCATGCGCTCCGTGACGTGGCGTACGTTCGTCGGTCATACTGTGGAGCGCATGTGTCCAGAAGTGACATAGATGCGCTCCACAGGCCGTGGACTCCCTCTTTTTCCTGTCCGTGGAACGCAAAACAATGGCTGTGCGTTCCAAAACGGACGGAGGCTGATTAAGGATATGAAATGTACATGGGGTGGGTTAAAATCATCAAGGGTAACATTCAGTATGTCCTAATTAAACGAGTACTCAATAGATAACAAGTATACAAAAATGGATAAGTAAAAAGGGAATGTATAAAATCGAATGAATAAAAACAATGCCGGATTAAACCTGGAGGGGCAGGGTATTGTATTAGAATCCAAATATAGGTGATGTTAACGAATCTTATATGTAAATGAATCCCATAGATTGGGATCCAATCCAACAATTGGAAACACAAGTGCCCCTGCTTTTATATAAAAACAGAATAAAATAATAAATTAATAAAATGGATCATAATCTGACATAAAATAAAATAAAATCAGAACAGACTATGTCAGATTTTGTCCTTTTGACAACTAGTGCCCTCACTACACACCTTGAAAAAGAAATTTCTGTCGAAACGCGTTGGTGTGAGGGCCAGGACCACCAGTGATTAATCAGGACGGTATTAGTTAAGGTGAGGACAGTCCGGACTTTTTTACATCTTCACTCATCTTTGCAAAACCTCTCCTGTTTTGACCACGGGTCCATTGCCAGTTTCTGTTTGATTTTTTGTATTTAATAAATTTTGTGTGTCAGTTACTTCATTTTGAATTATTGACACTCGGTCTTTCTCCCCATACGTACACCGCTAAATACGAGAGAATTGGGGATCCGGCATATCTAGGACCACTCCAAAGATACCTTTACACACAGGTCTCAACACTATAAAGTGTGAGTTAGGTACGCCTACTTTTTTCACATATCATCTGTCGCATTGAAGTATGAATGATTTCAAGTAACAACACCAGGTTTTGATAAACATCAGTACAAGTAAAGATACCTTTATGCACTTTTCCCCTCCTCTTATGGATGTGAGTATGGTACGCACCAAGTCATCAGAATAATTTAAAGGTCACCCTCTACTATAGAAAAGTCACATATGGTCACGTGTTGTTACGTACATACTACACTATCAGTCGTCCCCGTGTCTTTTTTTCCTTGTCACCGAGAATAAGAACATCGGTCCAGTATCATCTCTGGGACAAGGAGAGGAAGACGGGGAAACGAAGGATTAAAGATACCTTTATATGCAGAAACAACCGTGATTTAACGGTACGCGTTAAATTATCATTCACTCTGAACACCTCCACTCTTGTACCATCACCTGTAGAAAGGATGAAAATCTCGGACCATTAACCCTTAGAGCTACACTTACCACATCCTTTCACGCACCTTCATCCAGTGACCCCCCGCCTTCACGAACTTACTTCACTATCAGTTGTTCCTCTGTCCCATTTCTTTTTTCAACCATGAGGATAAGAACTTTTCACTCTGGAGAAGTGGGAGAGAAAAGAACAGAGGACCCAAAGATACCTCTATACGAGGGACATATCATGACTCCATGTGAGTATGGTACGCATCAAGTCCTCTTGCACATAACATCTCCTGTATGGAAAAGAACTGAGGCAGAAATCAGAACCTCTTCATAGCCTGATTGACTGAGAATATATTTTAAATATTTCATTACTGTACATTGTTGATTTTGGTTCTATATGTTGGTTTTTTTCTCTCTAAAAGAAGAAAGGAGAAAACTATCAGTGCCTACTCTTAATAAAGAGTGTATCGCACTAGGATTAGATGTAAACATTTCTCTGTTTAGTCCAAGAATTCCTGCTCAGGGTTAATTTCAGCATATGGAAGCAGGATTTGTGTGAAAGCTGTAAAGTTCATTGTTCAACTTTTCCTCTCAAGGGATGTTGGTGGCAAATATTCTGGCATGAGATAAATTGTCAGATATTTGTGTTACCCCCTATGTATGGATATATAAGTGAATGTATTTTCTACTTATGGAGATTGTCAGGCTAGATTACTGATTAGTGTGGGTTACTGTGCTTTTTTGCAATGATATCCGCTCCGCAGTCCAATTTAATAACATAGTTGATGAGGTTGAAAAGAGACAAAAAGTACGAGTTCAAACTGTATTATAAAATTTTAATTTGATTTAAATGCCATATCCTTGGATATTTCTTTCAGTTAGGAATTTATCTAATCCATTTTAAAGTAATTGACTGAGTCCACAATTACTACCTTCTCTGGCAGAGAATTCCAAATACTTATTGGTCATACTGTGATGAACCCTTTCCTCCATTGTGTATGCATTTTTTTCTCTTCTAACCGCAGGGGGTGTTCTGTGTAGCGTTTGTTTGATAAGCAGATTGTCTGATAAATCCTTGTATTGTCCCTTTATGTATTTATAAATATTAATAATGTCCCTTCTCAGTCGGCTCTTTTCCAATGTAAACATATCTAACCATGTAAGTCTTTCCTCATAATTCAGTGTCTCTAACCCCTTAACCAGTTTGGTGGCTTGCCTCTAAACCACAGGTTCTCAAACTCTGTCCTCAGGACCCCACACAGTGCATGTTTTGCAGGTCTCCTCACAGAATCACAGTTGAAATAATTAGCTCCACCTGTAGACCTTTTAAAATGTGTCAGTGAGTAATTAATACACCTGTGCACTTGCTGGGTTACCTGCAAAACATGCACTGTGTGGGGTCCTGAGGACCGAGTTTGAGAACCACTGCTCTAAACCCTTTCCTTTTTATAGTGAGGTGCCAAGAACTGCACACAATATTCCAGGTGTGGCCATACCAATGATTTATAAAGTGGCAGGATTACACTCTCATCCCTTGTCTCCATTCCCCGTTTTATGTATGCTAACACCTTATTTGCTTTTTTTGCTGCATTTTTACATTGCGTAGTGCTACTAAGTCTATTATCGATGAGCACACCCAAATCTTTTTCAACTACCGTTATCCCTACATTTCCCCATTTAATTTATAGGCTGCCCGATTGATCTTAGTTGCAAAGTGCATAACTACATATTTCTATATTGAACCTCATTCTCCATTTGTCTGCGCAGACCTCCAGTCTAGATAAGTCATACCATAGCGATGCAAAATTCTTGTCTGAATGAATTACTCTACACAGTTTAGTATCTTCTGCAAAAATTGACACTGTGCTTTCCAGGCCCACTCCTAGCTTATTAATGAATGTTAAACAGCAATGGCCCGAGTGCTGAACCCTGCGGTATTCCACTAAGCACCGAGTCCCATTCAGAAAACATTCCATTAATCACCACTCTCTTGGGGTAATTCCAAGTTGATCGCAGCAGGAATTCTGTTAGCAATTGGGCAAAACCATGTGCACTGCAGGGGAGGCAGATATAACATGTGCAGAGAGAGTTAGATTTGGGTGTGGTGTGTTCAATCTGCAATCTTATTTGCAGTGTAAAAATAAAGCAGATAGTATTTACCCTGCACAGAAATAAAATAACCCACCCAAATCTAACTCTCTCTGCAAATGTTATATCTGCCACACCTGCAGTGCACATGGTTTTGCCCAACTGCTAAAAAATTTCCTGCTGCGATCAACTTGGAATTACCCCCACTGTTCCCTGTTGTACAACCAATTACTCACCCAAGTACAAAGTGTTCCCTACACCAAGTTCTCCTAATTTGAAAAGTAGTCTCTTATGTGGGACTTTGTCAAAGGTCTTAGGTAATGGATTAAAAAGGATTTTTTAACTACTGAGGAAGGACCAAGCACATAAATTGATAAGGAAAGTGACACAGAAGTGGCAACATGCAGGACTGAATCAGCTTTGCAGTCATTTACCAATACTATCTGGGAAACAGGGCCGGTTCTACCCCTTGTGGCACCCAGTGCGAGAGTTTCCACTGGCACCCCCCCCCCCTCTCTGTGGCAAAACAGTTAGTGTGCGGGGGGGGGGGGGGCTTCATAGGGGAGGGGCGTGGCCAGTTATGCTCACAGTAGCTGTGCCCCCCAGTTGATTTGCCCCCTCTTTATTTGCCCCAGTAGTTGTGCCCCCTCTTTATTTGCTCCCAGTATTTGTGCCCCCTCTTTATTTGCGCCTCCTCTTTATTTGCCCCCAGTAGTTGTGTCCCCAGTATTTGTGCCTCCTCTTTATTTGCCCCCAGTAGTTGTGCCCTCTCTTTATTTGCCCCCAGTATTTGTGCCTCCTCTTTATTTGCCCCCAGTTGTTGTGCCCCCTCTTTATTTGCCCCCTGTCGCTGTGCCCCCCGCTTACAAACACACACACACACACACACACACACACACAAAATAATAAAAACAATACTTACCACTGCTCCGCTCCTGCTTCTTCTGCTGCTGCTGCTCCGTCAGTCTGGCCGCCCGCTCCTCTCTATGGGAGAGACGTCGATGACGTCTCTCCCATAGCGCCGCACAGACACTAGAGGTCAATAACGACCTCTAGTGTCTGTGCCAGGAGCCGGCTGCAGCGGACGCCCACACAGCCCACGGCATCTGCTGCAGCCGTGGAGCGGGGAGCGGAGTGCGGGCAGGCGGCGGTGCCTCCGGGGTGACTGCGGCCGCGCCCCCAGGCCGCAGCGCCCCGGGCAAAGGCACTGCTTGCCCGCACCAAGGACCGCTACTGCTGGGAAATATGATATATAAGCCATCCTAAATATGGTTTCTTCCAGGAATGTGGTGAATGCCCCGGATGTGGTCAGTTGAGGACCATATTGTAAAATATACTAGAAGAGAATGCCATTGAAAGTGTTACCTTCAAGTATGGATTATATCAGACCTGAACACTTGATACACTTGTCAAGTCCTCTGAAGATTTTATTGAATTATTCATTTCTAAGCTAGTTCAACTACAGACCTATTCTTTCATTGTTGCTCATCAATCGTCCTATCTGAAAAAGCCATAAAGAAGATATATAGATATTGGCGACATCATTGTGATATGTTACTTTGCCAAAAATTATTCTTTCATTCTACAAAATGAGATGTAAGGTTTTCACTGAAATAATGTGCAAGCCTCAATTCACCCGTTTGCAATTTATTACAGAGAAACAAAAACAGGGACATTATAGACACATTTAGATATTTCAGATTGTCTGCAACACCATTCAGTAGCTGTCTATACAGTAGATTCCAAAAAAACATATACAATTTCAAAAACTGCACATACAAAATGTAAGTAGGATATATTATTTCTCAGATGGGTGTGCAGTCCAATACAAAAACAGAAAATAAAATGTAAAATTTGATACCCTCATTGGGATTCAAGTGGGGTGGCATTTCTTTGCCACATCTCATGTGAAAAATTAATGTGATTGACTTTGTGGAACTGTTAAGACGCAGGCAGCTAGAGTAAGTTTACAATGTTTTATACAGAACATATTATAACTTCAAGACAACTGTTTGGGTAAAGGACAATATCAAGAACATGAACTTTATATATGTGTGTCAAAAAGAAATACTGGAGAATGAAAAGTTGCTACACAACCAGCATGAGGAAGCAAGACTACTACCTGGAACTCAAAACATTTCATGCTTTTAATATCAGGAACACTGAAATAGCTTAATAATGAATAGTGTTTCTACAGACTCATCCAGTGAAGTGAGGGTCATTCCATGTCAGTTTACCCATGCATGACACCCACTGACCCAGATTTTCATGATACTTTGTACACTTGATACTACCACGTAGCTACTACCTGATGTCACATTTTTCTTCTCTAGGCCTCACAGTTTCAAGATATAGGGGGCCAAAGTTTCGAAAAATTGCTGGGAAGTGCCATTACTGATGCTCTGTTTTTTGTAAGGAATGTGGGGAAAAAAAAGTAACATCTCAGTGCCTAATCAACATATCAATTTGAAATTGTGACGCTTTGTCAATCAAAATATGGAGAGTCCAGTAAAAAATGTTTTTTTCAATTTTGCCTGATTCCGCGAGTTCATTATACATTGCTTTACTTCATTTTTTTGTGTCAAAAAAAGTGGGTTCAGTTAGCATTATCAACCTAAGGCAGATGAATTATCATGTCCCTTTTTTGTTTAAATTGAACCTTAAAGTATACTTTAAAAGGCTATGAAAGAAAAACAATGGGAATTTGATTGCCTGTATGAGTATTTTCATGTTAAATTATAATTCTCTTGTTAAAAACTACAATTACCATTAGGTATAATTTTGCCTACCAGGGATACAATGCAGGTTACAGTGTGGGTCAGATGCAGTGCAGGTGGATACAAGGCAGGTTGGATACAGTGTAGATGGAGTTCATTGCGGGTTGTATATAGTGCAAATCGCACACAGGTGGTCATTCCGAGTTGATCACACGTAGCAACTTTTTGCTGCTCGTGCGATCAACTCCGCCTAGGGGGAGTGTATTTTAGCATAGCAGGGCTGCGATCGCTTGTGCAGCCCTGCTATGCTAAAAAAAGTTTCATGCAAAACAAGACCAGGGTATTAGTTTTACTTACCCTGTGCGACAGATCCAGCGACGAAGGTCCCGGAATCGACTTCAAACATCCGCCCTCCAAACGCCTGAATCCGCCTGCATTCGCCTCACCATGCCTGGAAAATGGTGAGTATCCGCCCTGGAATGCCTCCCACCTGCCTGTCTTCTTGCAATCGCTGCTGCGATCACTTTTCCCACGGGCAGCGTCGCTGCCTGGCGACGATGCAAGTGCAAGTGTGTCCGCAGCGCATGTGCATTTCTGTCCCATTTGCACCGCAGCAAAGAACCGCTACATGCGAGCAGGTCAGAATGACCCCCACAATGTGGGACCGATACAGTGCAGGTCAGAGTGCGGGTTGGATATAGTGCGTGTTGGCTACAGTGCAGGTCAGATACAGTATGGATTGCATACACTGTGAGTTGTATATATTGTGGGTGAGATACAGTGTGAGCTGGATAAAGTACAGGTTATAGTGTGGATCAAATACAGTATCGGTTGGATACAGCGCAGGTCGTATACAGTGTGGGTTGGATACAGCGCAGATCAAATACAGTGTGGGTTGGATACAGTGCGGGTTAAATACAATGTGGGTCAGATACATCATGGGTTATAGTGCAGGTCAGATACAGTGCAGGTTAGATACACCAATAGTGCACTTACTGTGACCTCCGTGCGGGGTTGCCAGCTGTGTTTTTAGTGTGGTGGTGCTAGCAGTGTCGGCACTGCAGGGGTGCCTGTAGTGTTGGCAATTGTGCGAGTGCCAGAGGTGTCCTCAGTGCAGGGGTGTCGGCAGTGTCAGCAATGTGGGAGTGCCAGAGGTGTCTTCAGTGCAGGAGTGCTGGCAGTGTCAGCAATTATGGGAGTGACGGTGTCCTCAGTGCAGGGGTGTCAGCAATGTAGGAGTGCCAGAGGTGTCTTCAGTGCAGGAGTGCTGGCAGTGTCAGCAATTGCGGGAGTGCTGGTGTCCTCAGTGCAGGAGTGTCGGCAATGCAGGAGTGCCGGAGGTGCAGTAGTGCCAGAGGTGTCTTCATTACAAATGCCAGAGGTGTCCTCAGTTCAGGGGTGTCAGCAGTGAAGGCAATGCAGGAGTTCTGGAGGTGTTCTCTGTGTAGGGGTGCCGACAGTGTTGGCAATGTGGGAGTGTCGGAGGTGTCCTGCCGGCAGTGTTGTAATGCAGGAGTGCCGGAGGTGTCCTCAGTGCAGGGGTGCTGGCAATGTGGGCGTACCGGAAGTGTCATCATTACAGGAGTGCTGGCAGAGTCCACAGTGCAGGGGTGTTGGCAATTGCGGGAGTGCCTGAGTTGTCCTCAGTGCAGGGGTTCTGGCAGTTGCTGGAGTGTTGGTGTCCACGGTGCAGGAGTGTCGGCAATGTGGTAGTGCTGGAGGTGTCTTCTGTGCAGGGGTGTTGGCAATGTGGAAGTGTCGGAGGTGTCCTCAGTACCGTGGTGCTGGCGGTGTCCTCAGTGCAGGAGTGCTGGCAGAGTCCTCAGTGCAGGGGTGCCGGCAGTGTGGGAGTGCCAGAAGTGTCAGTGCATGGGTGCCGGCAGTGTTGGCAATGTGGGATTGTCAGAGGTGTCTTCAGTGCAGGGGTGCCAGCAATTCGGGAGTGCCAGAAATTTCCTCAGTGCAGAAGTGCTGGCAGAGTCCTCAGTGCAGGTGTGTTGGCAATGTGAAGTGCTGGAGGTGTCCTCAGTGCAGGAGTTAAGGGGTGCCGGCAGTGTGGGAGTGCCAGAAGTGTCCCCAGTGCAGGAGGTGTCCTCGGTGAATGAGTGTTGGCAGTGAGGGAGTGTCGGCAGTGCGGGTGGCGATGTCAAAAGTGCAGGCAGTGGTGTCGACAGTGCAGGCGGTGGCGCTATTAGTGCTGTGGCGGCATCCATCTTGGGACTATTGTAGCCTATGGGGACATGCTGATTGGCTGAGAGCCTTGACAGACAGCTCTCTCAGCCAATCAGCAGTCTTCCATAGGTTACTATGGAGACCTGCGTCTGAGGCAAAACCTCAGGATCCGACAGCGGAATCCTGAGGTTTTGCCTCGATTGGGGATCAGGGGCAGGCAGGGAGATCTGAGCTGTGGCTCAAATCGCCTCAGATCCCCTAGGTTCGGTTCTCTTGGTACTGAACCCGCTCATCCCTATTTTTTCCCCTCAAAATTCTACACGCAATACTCCATAATGACAACGTGAAAAAATATTTATTTATTGTTTTTGATTTTTGCAAATTTATTAAAAATCAACTAAATCACATGTACATAAATATTCACAGCCTTTGCTCAGTACTTTGATGCACCTTTGGCAGCAATTACAGCCTCAAGTCTTTTTGAAGAATACAAAGAAACCCTCAAGTCGCCAGCAGATGGTTCGTATATATGATTGGATGTAGTATCCAACTAGCAATTACCTGCTGCAATCCTCAAGAACTCTTCTGTAAGAGTTCTAGTACAAAATACAAATTACCACTAAAGAGATCGCGCAGTATAGGAATTAATTAATTATAATGATAAAAATCAGACCTGCTAGTGGTTTTCAATAAAACATTTATACTTTTTATAGCAATTTTAAAAACACATACATGAGCAATTATTACAATGATACAGAAAAAGAAAAAAAAATATTTGTGCAATTACTTTCTCCAATGGATCCAAGTTATGATTTTAGCACAGACTTGTGACACATGAAAAAAGATATAAGTTACAACTGTTGATAAGATGCCAATTACTATTGTAACATTTGTATGGATATAAAGAAACTAGGTATCTTATTCCAATAGCTTTCCGGCTTGGTGGCTGGGATAGAAACTAACAGTCAGTGATTAATGGCTATAGTATCACTTTTGTGTGGTCCACTGTATTATAGGGGTCATTCCGAGTTGAACGCTAGCTGCATTTGTTCGCAGCGCAGTGATCAGGCTAAAAAAACGGCAGTTCTGTGCATGCATATGTGGCACAATGCGTACGCGGAAAGTACGGTCACAACGAATGATGCAGTTTTGCACAGGGTCTAGCGAAGCATTTCTGTCGCACTGATGGACGCAGAGTGATTGACATGAAGTGGGCATTTCTGGATGTCAACTGACCATTTTCAGGGAGTGTTTGGAAAAACGCAGGCATGGCTGGGCAAACGCTGGGTGGGTTTGTGACTTCAAAACCGGAGCTGAACAGTCTGAAGTGATCGCAAGCGCTGAGTAGGTTTTGAGCTACTCTGAAACTGCACAAAAAACTATGTAGCCGCTCTGCGAAACATTCGCTAAGCTAAAATACACTCCCAGTGGGCGGCAGCATAGCGTTTGCACGGCTGCTACAAACTGCTAGCGAGCGATCAACTCGGAATGACCCCTATATACTCACAGCACCAAATGAGCAGTCCCACTTTTCACATGTATGTAGGTTGCCGCTTTGTTTGCATACAACACGGAGACCCATAGGGTCTGCAACTTCACCAGCCCTCACCAGCTTCTGTAATGGAGACCAATTACAAGTGTAAAAAGCGATACTGATAACCTTTGTTGTATACGGACAAAGCGGCGACCTACATACATGTGAAAAGTGGGACTGCTCATTTGGTGCTAAGAGTATATAATATAGCGGACCACGCAAAAGTGATATAGCTATCAATCACTGACTCTGTTAGTTCTATCCCAGCGACCCAGCCGGAAAGCTATTGAAATAAGATACTTGGGCCTATATTTACTAATAATTCGAGTTTGACCGATTTGTGTTTTTTTTTCTAAGTCCCAACACGGGAATTCACTAAGCACAAATCTCGGCAGTGTTTGGGCTATTCGTAATGGTTTTAACGGCAAAGTTAAAAAATATGAATGAATAGACCATCGGTCAAACGCGACTGTTATTTCATACAACACTGGTATTCACTATTCATTCGTATTTGGGTGTTAGTCTCTGAGTGCTCAATTGCGGTCATATTTTTTTGTGATTCGTAAAAAAAAAAAATAGACCTGCTTTTTTCAGGCGTGTTTACATGTGTTGCAACTAACAAATCACTCACACCTGAATTAGGATGCCTACAAAAGGATCTTAGGCCCATTTCAATCCACCTACTCCTACACCTACACCTACAGAAATGGCAGCAGGACTGTGGGCTAGTGATATTTTGTGTGCTGTGGGATTCCTCAGACTCAGACATCTGCCTGTAAGTAACCAGGGCCAAGAAACTGAACATGGTAAGCAGGTTGTACAGGTTCAGCGGAGGCTGCGCAGGCCTCGTTTTTTAGGGGGTGTTTAAACTTGAATGCATTGTCCGATGATACGGTCATACAGATGTTCCGTCTAAATCGTAACATTTTCCATCTGTATGACCTTGTCAAACTGGGCCTAGACCCTGAGACAGCACGCTCTAACTCTGTCTCAGGCCTGTACAAACTCCTGGCTGTGTTGCACTTTATGGCTACTGGCAGCTTTCAGGCTGTGTCTGGGGATGTCATAGGAATCTCACAGCCCTCATTTTCAAGAATATTAACACAGGTGATGTATACCTAACTACCTCCTCTGTTTTTGGTTGGTTTTAATTACTCGGTGGCCAATTCTGTCCTAAAATCTCATGTTTAATTTTCTTTCAAATATACACACAGGTGTTGGCTGTTTTGCAGCCCCACATTGATGCCTCAATCTGCTTCCCTACCCAGGAGTCTCAGTGGCATGCCGTCAGGGTAGATTTCTATGAGCTGGCTGGCATGCCCAATGTGCTGGGAGCCATAGATTGCACACACATTCAGCTGAGACCACCTAGGGGCAGGCAGCACATCTATACTAATCGTCATCTAGAGCACTCCACAAATGTGCAAGTGGTTTGTGATGCAAATCTCAAAATAATGAGTGTTGTTGCTGGATACCCTGGGGGCTGCCATGACTCCTTCATCCTCAGTCAGTCATCCCTCTTTGATAAGTTTGAGGACGGACAAATGCCAGATGGATGGCTGCTGGGTATGTAATTTTATATGTGTAGGCCTGTGTCTACTTTGTCCAAATACAGGGGCAGATGTATTAACCTGGAGAAGGCATAATGAAGTGATAAACCAGTGATATGTGCAAGGTGATAAAGGCACCAGCCAATCAGCTCCAATATGTAAATTATCATTTAGGAACAGATTGTCCGCTGCCTTTATTACCTTGCACATATCACTGGTTTATCACTTCCTTATGCCTTCTCCAGGTTAATACATCTGCCCCACAGTGTGTTACTTATGTGTTGCTGTATCTTAACATGAATCATGTTACTATATCTGTCTTTTAGGTGATGGAGGATATGGCTGTTTCTCTTCGCTTCTTACTCCATTGTCCCGACCTGATACCCCTGCTGAACACAATTACAATCATGCACATAAGTCCATGCGGAATGTGATAGAAAGATGTTTTGGTGTGCTGAAATCTAGGTTTCGGTGTCTGGATAAGTCTGGTGGCCTTTTGTTGTATAGTCCCTTGAAGGGGACTCAAATTGTGTTCTGCTGCTGCTTTCTTCATAACATGTGTTTGCAACAACATCTGCCATATGTTGAGGAGGAGGAGGATGAAGAAATTAGCCAGCAAGCAGAGGAATTAGAGACATCTGGTGATACTTGGAGTACAGATGTAGGGAGGCAGGTTAGGCAAGACCTCATAAATCGTTATTTTTAAGGTAAGTTTTGTTTGCTACTTTCATTTGTTGTGTAAGCCTAAATATATGTTGTCCCATTTTTCATTTAAAAACCATTACTCAGAATGTGTCTGTCTCCTTGAAACATACAAACATACCCTCGCTTTATGCAAAACAAATATAGCATGTGTCTTGTGTTTATTTTAAAACTCAAAACAACAGATTATGAGTGGCATGCATAAAGTCTGGATAAGTGTTATTACACTTGCACAGATAATTTATTACAAGCACACATAATCCACATAGTAATTTATTTAGTATTTTACTTTATGATTGTGTGTAACGTCCTAATGCACAGGTTCACAAACTCTGCCCTCAGGACCCCACACAGTGCATGTTTTGCAGGTAACCCAGTAGAAGCACAGGTGTATGAATTACTCACAGACACATTTTAAAAGGTTCACAGGTGGAGCTAATTATGTCACTTGTGATTCTGTGAGGAGACCTGCAAAATATGCACTGTGTGGGGTCCTGAGGACTGAGTTTGAGAACCTGTGTCCTAATTAAACACTCCTCCACATATAATATGTTTGCCTTGAGGAATACATGTGTCCCTATGTGTGCTGCTCCATTGTATTTAAGGGACACAAACTTAGTATCATCCAAAATAATTTATTTCGTAATGTTTGCTGCAGTAAACTTGCTGATTGGTAAGTCAATACACAGTTTGCCACATATATCCATTATTATACACATTATTTGTGCTTATTAAAAAAAATACAATTTCTTTGTTTCTGCATCATGTGTAAGAAACTGATTACTCATTTTTAACACACACAAACATGGCCCAACAATAATGACATTCATTTTGGCACTGAATTATCTAAATTCGAACACAACATATTAGGACCTTTTTAGCCAACTCAATTGTGTTATTCTTGTAATGTTGTATAGAGAAGAAAGATAAAAGAGTTAACAATCACTTTGTAATTTGTATTGGTCATAGATGAATCTGCATGGCTGCCAATTAGTCTGCCTGCAGGATATAAGAATGATTGTAATCTAGAAAGAGTAATGATTAGAAAAAAATCAAGTGGTCTTGTTACTGCATGCTAACATCAATGTGCAGATCAAATAACTTTGTCCTCCTCCTAAAAAATTCAAAGATGTGAAAGAATAAATGTGTTGGCCAAAATCCTGTTGTTGTTGTTTGTAACACTTATAATTAAAGATGTTTAAAAAATTGACAAGGTGGTAAGTGTAATAGATATTGTGACAAACCTACACTTGCTAAATGTGTTTATTTACTTCTCTATACAGAGATTGGTGTATCTATTTTTAATTTTTTTGTGATTGGCTGCTTGGACTGGCCTTTGCCTTTACCACTGTCGTGTTGGCGTGCTCTGGTGGAGTGCCTTGGTGGTGAGGACACTGGCAAGAGAATCTGAGTAGTCGTACCAGAACTGCTGCTTGGTTGCTGATGGTGCTGGGATCTGAGTGTTTCATTGAGGTTAGCAAGGGTGGCATTAAGTTCACATGTTGCAGCATTTTGATTCTCTAAAATTCTGTTGATAGAGTCATTGATCATTTGATTGTTTTCTAAGATTTTGATGTAGCTTTGCTGTTGTCTGTGCTGTTCTTCGATTATGCGTTGTAAGTTGCCCATGACATGTGTAATGTCTGCACGCATGATTTCCATGGTATTGGCAATTCTGGTGGTTGGTTCATTTTGGCGACTGATATTTCTGCTGATTCTTCTGAGGTGAGCTGGTAGGTTTGCAAAAATTTGGGTCTGCCTACGCAGGCAATCTTGATTAGTGGCCTGCTGTGTAGCCCAACTGTCCCAAAACACTTGATCAGGGCCTTGTGCTACTGGTGTTGTTGGGCTGTGTTGTGGTGGTGGTGTGCTTTGCTGTGGTGGTATACTCACAGGTGCTGTGTGGCTGATTCCTTGGATTAATGGCTGCATTTGTAACATGATTGTCTCATTCATGTCACTGTGTTGCTGCTGTTGCATCTGGATGCTGGTACCAGTACTAGAATCTGTAATTAGAACCATTTTGGTGTAAGTTTGACATATGTTTGAAAAATTTAAGCAAACCAATTGTCATGCCGCCGTCGCGGCCGCCGTACTTGCCTCTCCGGGGGTACTAGCTCTCCAGGCGGCCGTCCTCTCTGGCAGTCTCCGGCACCCGGCGCTCAGTCCGGCGCTCGTAGCGTGGACGTCGTGGGTGCGCCCGGCGTCCACTGGGGGACGGGGGACGTCATCGGCGCTTCCCCAATCAGGTGCTGGTGGGAAGTACAAATTCAGACGCCGGGCAGAGCTCCGGCGCCTGAGTATCATCATTACTGCTGCTGTAGTTGTGATCTCCAGAGCTCCCGTATCCCTGTGGCGTCAGCGCTTCAAGCACTTCCGTGCCTCCAAGCACCTCCGTGCCTCCAAGCATCTCCGTGCCTCCAAGCACCTCCGTGCCTCCAAGCACTTCCGTGCCTCCAGCACCTCCGTGCCTCCAAGCACCTCTGTACCTCCAAGCACTTCCGTGCCTCTAAGCACCTCCGTGCCTCCAAGCACATCCATCCCTCCAAGCACTTCCGTGCCTCCAAGCACTTCCGTGCCTCCAAGCACTTCCGTGCCTCCAAGCACCTCCGTGCCTCCAGCACCTCCGTGCCTTCAAGCACCTCAATGCCTCTAGCACCTCAATGCCTTCAAGCACCTCAATGCCTCTAGCACCTCAATGCCTCTAGCACCTCAGTGCCTCTAGAACCTCAGCATCGCTCTCAGTGAGCTTATGGTATTCTTCACCAAATCATCAGCACCTTTGCAAGTCTTGTCTTTCAGGAGACCTTCAAGCGTCCACCCGTGCCTTCTGCCTACCGTCCTAATCCTGCATGAGGAAAACCTACATTCGGCCATCTCTACTGCGACCCAGTGGCGGTTCCTCTTCCCGGTCACCGGAAGAAACCCCGAGTCCACAACACTTCCAAACCAGGTCAGTGATAGTATACTCAGGCCACATGGACCCGGGGATCGGAACACAGAGTTGAGCGCCATCCAAAGTTTGGCTTCCCGAGTTCAGACTCAGGAGGCGACACAGGGCTAGGTGATGCAATATCTCCAGGAATTGTCCAGCCGATTGGATCAAATTCAAGCATCTTTAGCTTCCGTAATTCCGGTTTCAGTTCCCGTAACTGCTCCAGTTGCCGCTTCTAGTAACGTCCAACCTCCGGCCGGTACCAGGTCACGCCTCCAGCTTCCTACTCCTTCCCGCTATAATGGGAATCCAAAGAATTGCCGTGGTTTTCTAAACCAGTGCGAGGTGCACTTCGAGCTTCTCTCTAATAATTTCCCTACGGATCGGTCTAAGGTAGCGTATATCATTTCCCTGCTTGAAGGGTCAGCGTTGGATTGGGTGTCTCCGTTATGGGAACGATCTGATCCCGTTGTTTCCAACTACACCAACTTCATTACGTCCTTTCGAAGAATCTTCGACGAGCCCTGCAGGATGACCACTGCTTTTTCTGACTTGCTCCGTGTTCGTCAGGGCTCCCGCTCCGTGGGTCAGTACGTGGTTCATTTCCAGACCATTGCCTCTGAACTTCGCTGGAATAATGACGCCCTGAGGGCTGCCTTCTGGAACGATCTCTCCGACCGACTGACAGATGAGTTGGTCACTAGGGATCTGCCGGATCCATTAGAAGAATTGATCTCCCTTTGCGTCAAGGTGGATCTTCGGATACAGCAGCGTGGAGGAGAACGTAGTCGTTCAGATCGTTCCAGGTTCCGGCATCCTCCTCCTAGGCTGGAGGCTATGCCCAGCTCGGACGAACCCATGCAAATTAACCGGTCCCGACTGTCTCCAGAGGAACGACCGCGTCGTCGTGAGGGTAAACTTTGCCTTTACTGTGGAGCCGCAGATCATTTCCTCAAGTTTTGTAAATCTTGTCCGGGAAATGGACAGGCCTAGCTTGTTCTGGAGGAGTCAAGTTGGGGGTCACGACTAAATCTTCTCCGATTTTGGATTGTTTGCTTCCTGTGTCTCTAATCACCAAGTCAGTCTCCAAGTCTTGTGAGGCCCTGTTGGATTCCGGAGCTGCGGGGAACTTCGTTTCTACTTCCTGTGTCCAAAGCATGGATTTAAAGGTATGGCCTATCGAGCGGCCTATTTCGTTGATGGCTATCAATGGTACTAGAATTTCCAAGGGTCTCATAACGTGGCGCACGGAGCCAGTTAAGCTGCAGGTCGGGGCTTTACATCAGGAATGTCTGGAATTCTTGGTGATTCCGGAAATGCATCATGATCTGGTCCTCAGAATGCCTTGGCTCAAAATTCATAATCCCCACATTGACTGGAAGTCTTCTCAAATTCTGTCTTGGAGTTCTTTTTGTCACGCTAACTGTCTCACTCCCGTTTGTCCGCTCCGTGTCTCGTCTAAGTCGGATGAAGAGCATATTCCGGAGGCGTATCAGGGGTTCAAGGATGTGTTTTCGGAACAGGCGGCTGACCAGTTACCACCTCATAGGCCTTGGGACTGCCCTATTGACCTTATGCCAGGGAAGATGCCGCCCCGTGGCCGCACATATCCTTTGTCACTTCCCAAGACTCAAGCTATGTCGGACTATATTAAGTCCAATCTGCTCAAGGGATTCATTTGCCCCTCTTCCTCCCCTACTGGAGCGGGCTTCTTTTTCGTGAAGAAGGAGGATGGGGGGTTGAGACCATGTATCGACTACCGCGGCTTAAACGATATCACCATCAAGAATAAATACCCCTTGCCACTAATCACAGAGTTATTTGATAAGGTTCGTGGCGCCCGCGTTTTCTCCAAGCTCGATTTGAGGGGAGCTTATAATATAATACGCATCCGAGAAGGGGATGAATGGAAGACCGCCTTCAATACCCGGGATGGGCATTACGAATACCTGGTGATGCCGTTTGGCCTTAGTAACGCTCCTGCCGTCTTCCAGGGATTCGTCAACGAAATCTTCTGAGACATGTTATATCGAAGTGTTGTGGTATATTTAGACGACATACTGATTTTTTCCAAAGATCTTGTTGAACACAGGACTCAAGTCAAAGAGGTGCTCCACCATTTACGAAAAATCGTCTCTATACTAAGTTCTCCAAGTGTACCTTCGAAGTGACATCGGTTCTGTTCCTCAGTTATATCATCTCGGGGACGGAGCTTCGCATGGATCCGGAGAAGCTCTCTGCCATTCGTGACTGGACTCAGCCTCTCTCTTTGAAAGCAATACAAAGATTCCTGGGCTTTGCGAATTACTACAGGAAATTCGTTAGGGGTTTCTCCACCATTGTTGCGCCCATTACTGCCTTGACGAGAAAGGGCTCTAACCCGAGTTTGTGGCCTCTCGAAGCCATTGAGGCTTTTTCCCACTTGAAATCAGCTTTCATGTCCGCTCCAGTACTCCAGCAACCAAATTTCGAAGAACCTTTCTTCCTAGAAGTTGACGAATCTTCGGTCGGAGTTGGGGCCGTTCTCTCTCAGTACTCCTCAGATAAGAAATTACATCCGTGTGGCTTCCACTCTCGTAAATTCTCTCCGGCTGAATGAAATTACACTATTGAAGACCAGGAACTTTTGGCAATTAAATCTGCCTTGGAAGAGTGGAGATATCTCTTAGAAGGGGCCAAACATGTGATTACCATTCACACTGATCACAAAAATTTGTTGTATATCAAAACCGCACAATGCTTGAATCCTCGCCAAGCTAGATGGGCACTCTTCTTCACTCGATTTTCTTTTGTTATCAAGTACCGGGCCGGGACTTTCAATACTAAAGCGGATGCGCTGTCCCGTTCACAAACTACCACAGACGAAGATGATTCTTTCGAGCGGAGTTTAATTCTAAATCCAATTTCTTTCTCCGCTGCCTCAACTACTCTAGCTCCTCCCCCTGGAAGAATGTCCGTACCAGCTAAATTCCGGCCGAGAATACTACAGTGGGCCCATATCTCCAAGTTTTCCGGTCATCCCGGCGCCCAGAAGATGTACAAGTTTCTGCAAAGATCTTACTGGTGGGACACCATGAGGAAGGATGTACAGGATTATGTTAATTCTTGTCCACAGTGTACACAACATAAATCTCCTCGCCTGCCTCCTGCTGGGTTGCTTCGTCCTCTGCCCATTCCTATGAGACCCTGGACTCACATTTTCATGGACTTCATCACTGACTTGCCCTGTTCCAAAGGTTGCAACACCGTCTGGGTGATCGTCGACCGTTTTTCGAAGATGGCGCACTTCGTTCCATTGACTGGTCTGCCGACAGCTCCTAAACTAGCTCTATTATTCATCCGAGAACATTTTCGATTGCATGGATTGCCTCAGGAAATAGTCTCTGATCGAGGGGTACAGTTCACCGCAAGGTTTTTGAAAGCTCTCTGCTCAGCCTTACAGATTAAACTTTAGTTTTCGTCCGCTTATCATCCCCAAACGAATGGACAAACGGAACGAGTCAATCAAGATCTAGAGACTTTCCTCCGCCTTTATCTCTCCCCTTCACAGGACAACTGGGTAGAGTTGATACCTTGGGCGGAGTTTGCCCATAACCATTCATTTCATTCTTCCACTGGTGAGTCTCCGTTCTTCGTCAACTATGGGTTCCACCCACGAGTTCCGGAATTACCAATTCTTCCGACAGAAGAGGTTCCAGCTGTAAAGTCCACTCTACTACACTTCAGACAAATTTGGAGTAAGATTCATGCTAGTCTTAAAAAGGTTTCAGTCTGATACAAGTTCTTCGCAGATAAGAAACGGCGAGCCGCTCCTCAATACAAGGTTGGTGATAGGGTATGGCTGTCCACACGTAATCTCCGGTTGAAGGTGCCCACTATGAAGTTTTCTCCAAGATTCATCGGTCCTTACCCTGTGCTACAAGTCCTGAATCCTGTGGTCTGTAAGTTGGGTTTACCTTCTCACCTACGTATACCAAATGCCTTCCATGTCACTCTTCTTCGTCCTCTCGTCCTTAATCATTTTCATTCAAAGTCCTCTAGCCCCACCTCAGTGGAAACTGAAACAGGAACAGACTTCGAGATCAAAACTATTCTGTACTCTCATTACCTTCACAAGAATCTGCAATATCTGGTGGAATGGAAAGGGTATGGTCCTGAGGAGAGAAGTTGGATAAAGGCTTCAGAGGTCTCGGCTCCTCGACTAATCCAGATTTTCCATTCTAGACACCCTACGAAACCAGGAAAGTGTCCAGGGGCCACTCCTAGAGGAGGGGGTACTGTCATGCCGCCGTCGCGGCCCCCATACTTGCCTCTCCGGGGGTACTGGCTCTCTAGGCGGCTGTCCTCTCTGGCGGTCTCCGGCACCCGGCGCTCCGTCTGGCGCTCGTAGCGTGGACGTCGCGGGTGCGCCCGGCGTCCACTGGGGGACGTGTGACGTCATCAGCGCTTCCCCAATCAGGTGCTGGCGGGAAGTACAAATTCAGACGCCGGGCAGAGCTCTGGCGCCTGAGTATCATCGTTACTGCTGCTGTAGTTGTGATCTCCAGAGCTCCCGTATCCCTGTGGCGTCAGCGCTTCAAGCACTTCCGTGCCTCCAAGCACCTCCGTGCCTCCAAACACCTCCGTGCCTCCAAGCACCTCCATGCCTCCAAGCACCTCCGTGCCTCCAAGCACCTCTGTGCCTCCAGCACCTCCGTGCCTCCAAGCACTTCCGTGCCTCCAGCACCTCTGTGTCTCCAAGCACCTCCGTCCCTCCAAGCACCTCCGTGCCTCCAAGCACCTCCGTGCCTCCAAGCACCTCCGTGCCTTCAAGCACCTCAATGCCTCTAGCACCTCAATGCCTCTAGCACCACAGTGCCTCTAGCACCTCAGTGCCTCTAGCACCTCAGCATCGCTCTCAGTGAGCTTATGGTATTCTTCACCAAATCATCAGCACCTTTGCAAGTCTTGTCTTTCAGGAAACCTTCAAGCGTCCACCCGTGCCTTCTTCCTACCGTCCTAATCCTGCATGAGGAAAACCTACATTCGGCCATCTCTACTGCGACCCAGTAGCGGTTCCTCTTCCCGGTCACCGGAAGAAACCCAGAGTCCACAACACTTCCAAACCAGGTCAGTGATACCAATAAACATGCAACACATGTATTTAAATGGTGCATTCAGATATCCAGCATAGCAACATCATCACTCAGAACTACAAAACAGACATATTCCTGTTTGTGGCAAATGTGTCTGGTTACTTCATTATTAAAACAAGCACATGAGTTGTATGGTAGATCAGACATACTCCACCATAAAACACACTTAAAATCTTAATTTTTGGCCTTATAGTGTTTAAATCTTAAACTTAGTGATGTTTTGGCATGTTGGTGCCAATGTTACGACAAGCACATAAGTTAAATTGCGGGAAAAAATATTAATATTTTGCAAGCTTAAACATGTGTTTATTTTGCAGCATCTTCAACACAATCTGCTGCTGTATGGCTGAAGTGGACATACATATCTTTACTGGATGTGGACAAGGCCATTTTGGTCAGAATCCATTTGATGGTTTTTTTCCGGTAAGTATAGCAGATTTTGTGGAATTTAGAGTTAATTAGTCTCATTAAATGGATTATTAAGAGATGATTAATTTATTTTATCATTACAGTTTCTTACTCACAATCAAGATGAGGGGAGTGTGGTTGGCATCTTGGAGGTGTGACCAAAATTTGGAGTGGTGGTACCGAAGAAACTGTAGACAATCTTCGTGGCAGAGTAGACTGCTGTGGTTGTGATTGGACATCAGACCTTGCTTTCTTTGTTGGCACATGTACTTTTGTTTGGTGTGCTACAGGAGTCCTCCTTCTGCTGGTCAAAACTTCTTGGGATGGACTTGGGATTTAAAGTAGAGATGAGCGGGTTCGGTTTCTCTGAATCCGAACCCGCACGAACTTCATGTTTTTTTTCACGGGTCCGAGCGACTCGGATCTTCCCGCCTTGCTCGGTTAACCCGAGCGCGCCCGAACGTCATCATGACGCTGTCGGATTCTCGCGAGACTCGGATTCTATATAAGGAGCCGCGCGTCGCCGCCATTTTCACACGTGCATTGAGATTGATAGGGAGAGGACGTGGCTGGCGTCCTCTCCATTTAGATTAGGAGAGAGAGAGAGAGATTGACCTGAGGCTGATACTGTAGAAGAGAGTGCAGAGTTTAGTGACTGACCACAGTGACCACCAGCAGTGCAGTTGTTTTATTTAATATATCCGTTCTCTGCCTGAAAAAAACGGTACACACAGTGACTCAGTCACATACCATATCTTTGTGCACTGCTCAGCCCAGTGTGCTGCATGCCTGCATCATCTATGTATATATTATATATCTGACTGTGCTCAGCTCACACAGCTTATAATTGTGGGGGAGACTGGGGAGCACTGCAGTGCCAGTTATAGGTTATAGCAGGAGCCAGGAGTACAAGACAGTCACATACCATATCTGTGTGCACTGCTCAGCCCAGTGTGCTGCATCATCTATGTATATATTATATATCTGACTGTGCTCAGCTCACACAGCTTATAATTGTGGGGGAGACTGGGGAGCACTGCAGTGCCAGTTATAGGTTATAGCAGGAGCCAGGAGTACATATTATATTAAAATTAAACAGTGCACACTTTTGCTGCAGGAGTGCCACTGCCAGTGTGACTGACCAGTGACCTGACCACACTGACCACCAGTATAGTTAGTAGTATACTATATTGTGATTGCCTGAAAAAGTTAAACACTCGTCGTGTGACTTCACTTGTGTGGTGTTTTTTTTTTTATTCTATAAAAAACTCATTCTGCTGACAGACAGTGTCCAGCAGGTCCGTCATTATATAATATATATACCTGTCCGGCTGCAGTAGTGATATATATATATTTTTTATATCATTATTTATCATCCAGTCGCAGCAGACACAGTACGGTAGTTCACGGCTGTAGCTACCTCTGTGTCGGCACTCGGCAGTCCATCCATAATTGTATACCACCTACCCGTGGTTTTTTTTTCTTTCTTCTTTATACATACATACTACTACATCTCTTTATCAACCAGTCTATATTAGCAGCAGACACAGTACAGTACGGTAGTTCACGGCTGTGGCTACCTCTGTGTCGGCACTCGGCAGTCCGTCCATAATTGTATACCACCTAACCGTGGTTTTTTTTTCTTTCTTCTTTATACATACATACTACGACATCTCTTTATCAACCAGTCTATATTAGCAGCAGACACAGTACAGTACGGTAGTTCACGGCTGTGGCTACCTCTGTGTCGGCACTCGGCAGTCCGTCCATAATTGTATACCACCTAACCGTGGTTTTTTTTTCTTTCTTCTTCATACATACATACTACGACATCTCTTTATCAACCAGTCTATATTAGCAGCAGACACAGTACAGTACGGTAGTTCACGGCTGTGGCTACCTCTGTGTCGGCACTCGGCAGTCCGTCCGTAATTGTATACCACCTAACCGTGTTTTTTTTTTCTTTCTTCTTTATACATACATACTACGACATCTCTTTATCAACCAGTCTATATTAGCAGCAGACACAGTACAGTACGGTAGTTCACGGCTGTGGCTACCTCTGTGTCGGCACTCGGCAGTCCGTCCATAATTGTATACCACCTAACCGTGGTTTTTTTTTCTTTCTTCTTCATACATACATACTACGACATCTCTTTATCAACCAGTCTATATTAGCAGCAGACACAGTACAGTACGGTAGTTCACGGCTGTGGCTACCTCTGTGTCGGCACTCGGCAGTCCGTCCATAATTGTATACCACCTACCCGTGGTTTTTTTTCTTTCTTCTTCATACATACATACTACGACATCTCTTTATCAACCAGTCTATATTAGCAGCAGACACAGTACAGTACGGTAGTTCACGGCTGTGGCTACCTCTGTGTCGGCACTCGGCAGTCCGTCCATAATTGTATACCACCTACCCGTTTTTTTTTTTCTTTCTTCTTCATACATACATACTACGACATCTCTTTATCAACCAGTCTATATTAGCAGCAGACACAGTACAGTACGGTAGTTCACGGCTGTGGCTACCTCTGTGTCGGCACTCGGCAGTCCGTCCATAATTGTATACCACCTAACCATGTTTTTTTTTTTCTTTCTTCTTCATACATACATACTACGACATCTCTTTATCAACCAGTCTATATTAGCAGCAGACACAGTACGGTAGTTCACGGCTGTAGCTACCTCTGTGTCGGCACTCGGCAGTCCGTCCATAATTGTATACTAGTATCCATCCATCTCCATTGTTTACCTGAGGTGCCTTTTAGTTGTGCCTATTAAAATATGGAGAACAAAAATGTTGAGGTTCCAAAATTAGGGAAAGATCAAGATCCACTTCCACCTCGTGCTGAAGCTGCTGCCACTAGTCATGGCCGAGACGATGAAATGCCAGCAACGTCGTCTGCCAAGGCCGATGCCCAATGTCATAGTACAGAGCATGTCAAATCCAAAACACCAAATATCAGTAAAAAAAGGACTCCAAAACCTAAAATAAAATTGTCGGAGGAGAAGCGTAAACTTGCAAATATGCCATTTACCACACGGAGTGGCAAGGAACGGCTGAGGCCCTGGCCTATGTTCATGGCTAGTGGTTCAGCTTCACATGAGGATGGAGGCACTCAGCCTCTCGCTAGAAAAATGAAAAGACTCAAGCTGGCAAAAGCAGTAGCACCGCAAAGAACTGTGCGTTCTTCGAAATCCCAAATCCACAAGGAGAGTCCAATTGTGTCGGTTGCGATGCCTGACCTTCCCAACACTGGACGTGAAGAGCATGCGCCTTCCACCATTTGCACGCCCCCTGCAAGTGCTGGAAGGAGCACCCGCAGTCCAGTTCCTGATAGTCAGATTGAAGATGTCAGTGTTGAAGTACACCAGGATGAGGAGGATATGGGTGTTGCTGGCGCTGGGGAGGAAATTGACCAGGAGGATTCTGATGGTGAGGTGGTTTGTTTAAGTCAGGCACCCGGGGAGACACCTGTTGTCCGTGGGAGGAATATGGCCGTTGACATGCCTGGTGAAAATACCAAAAAAATCAGCTCTTCGGTGTGGAACTATTTCAACAGAAATGCGGACAACAGGTGTCAAGCCGTGTGTTCCCTTTGTCAAGCTGTAATAAGTAGGGGTAAGGACGTTAACCACCTCGGAACATCCTCCCTTATACGTCACCTGCAGCGCATTCATAATAAGTCAGTGACAAGTTCAAAAACTTTGGGTGACAGCGGAAGCAGTCCACTGACCAGTAAATCCCTTCCTCTTGTAACCAAGCTCACGCAAACCACCCCACCAACTCCCTCAGTGTCAATTTCCTCCTTCCCCAGGAATGCCAATAGTCCTGCAGGCAATGTCACTGGCAATTCTGACGAGTCCTCTCCTGCCTGGGATTCCTCCGATGCATCCTTGCGTGTAACGCCTACTGCTGCTGGCGCTGCTGTTGTTGCTGCTGGGAGTCGATGGTCATCCCAGAGGGGAAGTCGTAAGCCCACTTGTACTACTTCCAGTAAGCAATTGACTGTTCAACAGTCCTTTGCGAGGAAGATGAAATATCACAGCAGTCATCCTGCTGCAAAGCGGATAACTGAGGCCTTGACAACTATGTTGGTGTTAGACGTGCGTCCGGTATCCGCCGTTAGTTCACAGGGAACTAGACAATGTATTGAGGCAGTGTGCACCCGTTACCAAATACCATCTAGGTTCCACTTCTCTAGGCAGGCGATACCGAGAATGTACACGGACCTCAGAAAAAGACTCACCAGTGTCCTAAAAAATGCAGTTGTACCCAATGTCCACTTAACCACGGACATGTGGACAAGTGGAGCAGGGCAGGGTCAGGACTATATGACTGTGACAGCCCACTGGGTAGATGTATGGACTCCCACCGCAAGAACAGCAGCGGCGGCACCAGTAGCAGCATCTCGCAAACGCCAACTCTTTCCTAGGCAGGCTACGCTTTGTATCACCGGTTTCCAGAATACGCACACAGCTGAAAACCTCTTACGGCAACTGAGGAAGATCATCGCGGAATGGCTTACCCCAATTGGACTCTCCTGTGGATTTGTGGCATCGGACAACGCCAGCAATATTGTGTGTGCATTAAATATGGGCAAATTCCAGCACGTCCCATGTTTTGCACATACCTTGAATTTGGTGGTGCAGAATTATTTAAAAAACGACAGGGGCGTGCAAGAGATGCTGTCGGTGGCCAGAAAAATTGCGGGACACTTTCGGCGTACAGGCACCACGTACAGAAGACTGGAGCACCACCAAAAACTACTGAACCTGCCCTGCCATCATCTGAAGCAAGAAGTGGTAACGAGGTGGAATTCAACCCTCTATATGCTTCAGAGGTTGGAGGAGCAGCAAAAGGCCATTCAAGCCTATACAATTGAGCACGATATAGGAGGTGGAATGCACCTGTCTCAAGCGCAGTGGAGAATGATTTCAACGTTGTGCAAGGTTCTGATGCCCTTTGAACTTGCCACACGTGAAGTCAGTTCAGACACTGCCAGCCTGAGTCAGGTCATTCCCCTCATCAGGCTTTTGCAGAAGAAGCTGGAGACATTGAAGGAGGAGCTAACACGGAGCGATTCCGCTAGGCATGTGGGACTTGTGGATGGAGCCCTTAATTCGCTTAACAAGGATTCACGGGTGGTCAATCTGTTGAAATCAGAGCACTACATTTTGGCCACCGTGCTCGATCCTAGATTTAAAGCCTACCTTGGATCTCTCTTTCCGGCAGACACAAGTCTGCTGGGGTTGAAAGACCTGCTGGTGAGAAAATTGTCAAGTCAAGCGGAACGCGACCTGTCAACATCTCCTCCTTCACATTCTCCCGCAACTGGGGGTGCGAGGAAAAGGCTCAGAATTCCGAGCCCACCCGCTGGCGGTGATGCAGGGCAGTCTGGAGCGACTGCTGATGCTGACATCTGGTCCGGACTGAAGGACCTGACAACGATTACGGACATGTCGTCTACTGTCACTGCATATGATTCTCTCACCATTGAAAGAATGGTGGAGGATTATATGAGTGACCGCATCCAAGTAGGCACGTCACACAGTCCATACTTATACTGGCAGGAAAAAGAGGCAATTTGGAGGCCATTGCACAAACTGGCTTTATTCTACCTAAGTTGCCATCCCACAAGTGTGTACTCCGAAAGAGTGTTTAGTGCCGCCGCTCACCTTGTCAGCAATCGGCGTACGAGGTTACATCCAGAAAATGTGGAGAAGATGATGTTCATTAAAATGAATTATAATCAATTCCTCCGCGGAGACATTGACCAGCAGCAATTGCCTCCACAAAGTACACAGGGAGCTGAGATGGTGGATTCCAGTGGGGACGAATTGATAATCTGTGAGGAGGGGGATGTACACGGTGATATATCGGAGGGTGATGATGAGGTGGACATCTTGCCTCTGTAGAGCCAGTTTGTGCAAGGAGAGATTAATTGCTTCTTTTTTGGGGGGGGTCCAAACCAACCCGTCATATCAGTCACAGTCGTGTGGCAGACCCTGTCACTGAAATGATGGATTGGTTAAAGTGTGCATGTCCTGTTTTGTTTATACAACATAAGGGTGGGTGGGAGGGCCCAAGGACAATTCCATCTTGCACCTCTTTTTTCTTTTATTTTTCTTTGCGTCATGTGCTGTTTGGGGAGGGTTTTTTGGAAGGGACATCCTGCGTGACACTGCAGTGCCACTCCTAAATGGGCCCGGTGTTTGTGTCGGCCACTAGGGTCGCTAATCTTACTCACACAGTCAGCTACCTCATTGCGCCTCTTTTTTTCTTTGCGTCATGTGCTGATTGGGGAGGGTTTTTTGGAAGGGACATCCTGCGTGACACTGCAGTGCCACTCCTAGATGGGCCAGGTGTTTGTGTCGGCCACTAGTGTCGCTTAGCTTAGTCATCCAGCGACCTTGGTGCAAATTTTAGGACTAAAAATAATATTGTGAGGTGTGAGGTATTCAGAATAGACTGAAAATGAGTGGAAATTATGGTTTTTGAGGTTAATAATAATATGGGATCAAAATGACCCCCAAATTCTATGATTTAAGCTGTTTTTTAGTGTTTTTTTAAAAAAACACCCGAATCCAAAACACACCCGAATCCGACAAAAAAAATTCAGTGAGGTTTTGCCAAAACGCGGTCGAACCCAAAACACGGCCGCGGAACCGAACCCAAAACCAAAACACAAAACCCGAAAAATTTCAGGCGCTCATCTCTAATTAAAGTGTACTTTTGTTATGGCCATTCCTTTACAAACATAACCTATACTACAATGGACACTTTACCTGCTTCCGCAGCATCATCATCATCAGATGTAAAGGGACTGACTGTAGGCCGACCAGTACTGCTTTTTTTCAACACTGTAAATAATAAAACAAATAAAAGAACTAATTTCTTCTAGAGATGAGCGGGTTCGGTTTCTCTGAATCCGAACCCGCACGAACTTCATGTTTTTTTTCACGGGTCCGAGCGACTCGGATCTTCCCGCATTGCTCGGTTAACCCGAGCGCGCCCGAACGTCATCATGACGCTGTCGGATTCTCGCGAGACTCGGATTCTATATAAGGAGCCGCGCGTCGCCGCCATTTTCACACGTGCATTGAGATTGATAGGGAGAGGACGTGGCTGGCGTCCTCTCCATTTAGATTAGGAGAGAGAGAGAGAGATTGACCTGAGGCTGATACTGTAGAAGAGAGTGCAGAGTTTAGTGACTGACCACAGTGACCACCAGCAGTGCAGTTGTTTTATTTAATATATCCGTTCTCTGCCTGAAAAAAACGGTACACACAGTGACTCAGTCACATACCATATCTGTGTGCACTGCTCAGCCCAGTGTGCTGCATGCCTGCATCATCTATGTATATATTATATATCTGACTGTGCTCAGCTCACACAGCTTATAATTGTGGGGGAGACTGGGGAGCACTGCAGTGCCAGTTATAGGTTATAGCAGGAGCCAGGAGTACAAGACAGTCACATACCATATCTGTGTGCACTGCTCAGCCCAGTGTGCTGCATCATCTATGTATATATTATATATCTGACTGTGCTCAGCTCACACAGCTTATAATTGTGGGGGAGACTGGGGAGCACTGCAGTGCCAGTTATAGGTTATAGCAGGAGCCAGGAGTACATATTATATTAAAATTAAACAGTGCACACTTTTGCTGCAGGAGTGCCACTGCCAGTGTGACTGACCAGTGACCTGACCACACTGACCACCAGTATAGTTAGTAGTATACTATATTGTGATTGCCTGAAAAAGTTAAACACTCGTCGTGTGACTTCACTTGTGTGGTGTTTTTTTTTTTTATTCTATAAAAAACTCATTCTGCTGACAGACAGTGTCCAGCAGGTCCGTCATTATATAATATATATACCTGTCCGGCTGCAGTAGTGATATATATATATTTTTTATATCATTATTTATCATCCAGTCGCAGCAGACACAGTACGGTAGTTCACGGCTGTAGCTACCTCTGTGTCGGCACTCGGCAGTCCATCCATAATTGTATACCACCTACCCGTGGTTTTTTTTTCTTTCTTCTTTATACATACATACTACTACATCTCTTTATCAACCAGTCTATATTAGCAGCAGACACAGTACAGTACGGTAGTTCACGGCTGTGGCTACCTCTGTGTCGGCACTCGGCAGTCCGTCCATAATTGTATACCACCTAACCGTGGTTTTTTTTTCTTTCTTCTTTATACATACATACTACGACATCTCTTTATCAACCAGTCTATATTAGCAGCAGACACAGTACAGTACGGTAGTTCACGGCTGTGGCTACCTCTGTGTCGGCACTCGGCAGTCCGTCCATAATTGTATACCACCTAACCGTGGTTTTTTTTTCTTTCTTCTTCATACATACATACTACGACATCTCTTTATCAACCAGTCTATATTAGCAGCAGACACAGTACAGTACGGTAGTTCACGGCTGTGGCTACCTCTGTGTCGGCACTCGGCAGTCCGTCCATAATTGTATACCACCTAACCGTGGTTTTTTTTTCTTTCTTCTTTATACATACATACTACGACATCTCTTTATCAACCAGTCTATATTAGCAGCAGACACAGTACAGTACGGTAGTTCACGGCTGTGGCTACCTCTGTGTCGGCACTCGGCAGTCTGTCCATAATTGTATACCACCTAACCGTGGTTTTTTTTTCTTTCTTCTTCATACATACATACTACGACATCTCTTTATCAACCAGTCTATATTAGCAGCAGACACAGTACAGTACGGTGGTTCACGGCTGTGGCTACCTCTGTGTCGGCACTCGGCAGTCCGTCCATAATTGTATACCACCTACCCGTGGTTTTTTTTTCTTTCTTCTTTATACATACATACTACTACATCTCTTTATCAACCAGTCTATATTAGCAGCAGACACAGTACAGTACGGTAGTTCACGGCTGTGGCTAACTCTGTGTCGGCACTCGGCAGTCCGTCCATAATTGTATACCACCTACCCGTGGTTTTTTTTTCTTTCTTCTTCATACATACATACTACGACATCTCTTTATCAACCAGTCTATATTAGCAGCAGACACAGTACAGTACGGTAGTTCACGGCTGTGGCTACCTCTGTGTCGGCACTCGGCAGTCCGTCCATAATTGTATACCACCTAACCGTGGTTTTTTTTTCTTTCTTCTTCATACATACATACTACGACATCTCTTTATCAACCAGTCTATATTAGCAGCAGACACAGTATGGTAGTTCACGGCTGTAGCTACCTCTGTGTCGGCACTCGGCAGTCCGTCCATAATTGTATACTAGTATCCATCCATCTCCATTGTTTACCTGAGGTGCCTTTTAGTTGTGCCTATTAAAATATGGAGAACAAAAATGTTGAGGTTCCAAAATTAGGGAAAGATCAAGATCCACTTCCACCTCGTGCTGAAGCTGCTGCCACTAGTCATGGCCGAGACGATGAAATGCCAGCAACGTCGTCTGCCAAGGCCGATGCCCAATGTCATAGTACAGAGCATGTCAAATCCAAAACACCAAATATCAGTAAAAAAAGGACTCCAAAACCTAAAATAAAATTGTCGGAGGAGAAGCGTAAACTTGCCAATATGCCATTTACCACACGGAGTGGCAAGGAACGGCTGAGGCCCTGGCCTATGTTCATGGCTAGTGGTTCAGCTTCACATGAGGATGGAGGCACTCAGCCTTTCACTAGAAAAATGAAAAGACTCAAGCTGGCAAAAGCAGTAGCACCGCAAAGAACTGTGCGTTCTTCGAAATCCCAAATCCACAAGGAGAGTCCAATTGTGTCGGTTGCGATGCCTGACCTTCCCAACACTGGACGTGAAGAGCATGCGCCTTCCACCATTTGCACGCCCCCTGCAAGTGCTGGAAGGAGCACCCGCAGTCCAGTTCCTGATAGTCAGATAGAAGATGTCAGTGTTGAAGTACACCAGGATGAGGAGGATATGGGTGTTGCTGGCGCTGGGGAGGAAATTGACCCGGAGGATTCTGATGGTGAGGTGGTTTGTTTAAGTCAGGCACCCGGGGAGACACCTGTTGTCCGTGGGAGGAATATGGCCGTTGACATGCCTGGTGAAAATACCAAAAAAATCAGCTCTTCTGTGTGGAACTATTTCAACAGAAATGCGGACAACAGGTGTCAAGCCGTGTGTTCCCTTTGTCAAGCTGTAATAAGTAGGGGTAAGGACGTTAACCACCTCGGAACATCCTCCCTTATACATCACCTGCAGCGCATTCATAATAAGTCAGTGACAAGTTCAAAAACTTTGGGTGACAGCGGAAGCAGTCCACTGACCAGTAAATCCCTTCCTCTTGTAACCAAGCTCACGCAAACCACCCCACCAACTCCCTCAGTGTCAATTTCCTCCTTCCCCAGGAATGCCAATAGTCCTGCAGGCAATGTCACTGGCAATTCTGACGAGTCCTCTCCTGCCTGGGATTCCTCCGATGCATCCTTGCGTGTAACGCCTACTGCTGCTGGCGCTGCTGTTGTTGCTGCTGGGAGTCGATGGTCATCCCAGAGGGGAAGTCGTAAGACCACTTTTACTACTTCCACCAAGCAATTGACTGTCCAACAGTCCTTTGCGAGGAAGATGAAATATCACAGCAGTCATCCTACTGCAAAGCGGATAACTGAGGCCTTGGCATCCTGGGTGGTGAGAACCGTGGTTCCGGTATCCATCATTACTGCAGAGCCAACTAGAGACTTGTTGGAGGTACTGTGTCCCCGGTACCAAATACCATCTAGGTTCCATTTCTCTAGGCAGGCGATACCGAAAATTTACACAGACCTCAGAAAAAGAGTCACCAGTGTCCTAAAAAATGCAGCTGTACCCAATGTCCACTTAACCACGGACATGTGGACAAGTGGAGCAGGGCAGGGTCAGGACTATATGACTGTGACAGCCCACTGGGTAGATGTATGGACTCCCGCCGCAAGAACAGCAGCGGCGGCACCAGTAGCAGCATCTCGCAAACGCCAACTCTTTCCTAGGCAGGCTACGCTTTGTATCACCGGTTTCCAGAATACGCACACAGCTGAAAACCTCTTACGGCAACTGAGGAAGATCATCGCGGAATGGCTTACCCCAATTGGACTCTCCTGTGGATTTGTGGCATCGGACAACGCCAGCAATATTGTGTGTGCATTAAATATGGGCAAATTCCAGCACGTCCCATGTTTTGCACATACCTTGAATTTGGTGGTGCAGAATTATTTAAAAAACGACAGGGGCGTGCAAGAGATGCTGTCGGTGGCCAGAAAAATTGCGGGACACTTTCGGCGTACAGGCACCACGTACAGAAGACTGGAGCACCACCAAAAACTACTGAACCTGCCCTGCCATCATCTGAAGCAAGAAGTGGTAACGAGGTGGAATTCAACCCTCTATATGCTTCAGAGGTTGGAGGAGCAGCAAAAGGCCATTCAAGCCTATACAATTGAGCACGATATAGGAGGTGGAATGCACCTGTCTCAAGCGCAGTGGAGAATGATTTCAACGTTGTGCAAGGTTCTGATGCCCTTTGAACTTGCCACACGTGAAGTCAGTTCAGACACTGCCAGCCTGAGTCAGGTCATTCCCCTCATCAGGCTTTTGCAGAAGAAGCTGGAGACATTGAAGGAGGAGCTAACACGGAGCGATTCCGCTAGGCATGTGGGACTTGTGGATGGAGCCCTTAATTCGCTTAACAAGGATTCACGGGTGGTCAATCTGTTGAAATCAGAGCACTACATTTTGGCCACCGTGCTCGATCCTAGATTTAAAGCCTACCTTGGATCTCTCTTTCCGGCAGACACAAGTCTGCTGGGGTTGAAAGACCTGCTGGTGAGAAAATTGTCAAGTCAAGCGGAACGCGACCTGTCAACATCTCCTCCTTCACATTCTCCCGCAACTGGGGGTGCGAGGAAAAGGCTCAGAATTCCGAGCCCACCCGCTGGCGGTGATGCAGGGCAGTCTGGAGCGACTGCTGATGCTGACATCTGGTCCGGACTGAAGGACCTGACAACGATTACGGACATGTCGTCTACTGTCACTGCATATGATTCTCTCACCATTGAAAGAATGGTGGAGGATTATATGAGTGACCGCATCCAAGTAGGCACGTCACACAGTCCATACTTATACTGGCAGGAAAAAGAGGCAATTTGGAGGCCATTGCACAAACTGGCTTTATTCTACCTAAGTTGCCATCCCACAAGTGTGTACTCCGAAAGAGTGTTTAGTGCCGCCGCTCACCTTGTCAGCAATCGGCGTACGAGGTTACATCCAGAAAATGTGGAGAAGATGATGTTCATTAAAATGAATTATAATCAATTCCTCCGCGGAGACATTGACCAGCAGCAATTGCCTCCACAAAGTACACAGGGAGCTGAGATGGTGGATTCCAGTGGGGACGAATTGATAATCTGTGAGGAGGGGGATGTACACGGTGATATATCGGAGGGTGATGATGAGGTGGACATCTTGCCTCTGTAGAGCCAGTTTGTGCAAGGAGAGATTAATTGCTTCTTTTTTGGGGGGGGTCCAAACCAACCCGTCATATCAGTCACAGTCGTGTGGCAGACCCTGTCACTGAAATGATGGATTGGTTAAAGTGTGCATGTCCTGTTTTGTTTATACAACATAAGGGTGGGTGGGAGGGCCCAAGGACAATTCCATCTTGCACCTCTTTTTTCTTTTATTTTTCTTTGCGTCATGTGCTGTTTGGGGAGGGTTTTTTGGAAGGGACATCCTGCGTGACACTGCAGTGCCACTCCTAAATGGGCCCGGTGTTTGTGTCGGCCACTAGGGTCGCTAATCTTACTCACACAGTCAGCTACCTCATTGCGCCTCTTTTTTTCTTTGCGTCATGTGCTGATTGGGGAGGGTTTTTTGGAAGGGACATCCTGCGTGACACTGCAGTGCCACTCCTAGATGGGCCAGGTGTTTGTGTCGGCCACTAGTGTCGCTTAGCTTAGTCATCCAGCGACCTTGGTGCAAATTTTAGGACTAAAAATAATATTGTGAGGTGTGAGGTATTCAGAATAGACTGAAAATGAGTGGAAATTATGGTTTTTGAGGTTAATAATAATATGGGATCAAAATGACCCCCAAATTCTATGATTTAAGCTGTTTTTTAGTGTTTTTTTAAAAAAACACCCGAATCCAAAACACACCCGAATCCGACAAAAAAAATTCAGTGAGGTTTTGCCAAAACGCGGTCGAACCCAAAACACGGCCGCGGAACCGAACCCAAAACCAAAACACAAAACCCGAAAAATTTCAGGCGCTCATCTCTAATTAAAGTGTACTTTTGTTATGGCCATTCCTTTACAAACATAACCTATACTACAATGGACACTTTACCTGCTTCCGCAGCATCATCATCATCAGATGTAAAGGGACTGACTGTAGGCCGACCAGTACTGCTTTTTTTCAACACTGTAAATAATAAAACAAATAAAAGAACTAATTTCTTCTAGAGATGAGCGGGTTCGGTTTCTCTGAATCCGAACCCGCACGAACTTCATGTTTTTTTTCACGGGTCCGAGCGACTCGGATCTTCCCGCATTGCTCGGTTAACCCGAGCGCGCCCGAACGTCATCATGACGCTGTCGGATTCTCGCGAGACTCGGATTCTATATAAGGAGCCGCGCGTCGCCGCCATTTTCACACGTGCATTGAGATTGATAGGGAGAGGACGTGGCTGGCGTCCTCTCCATTTAGATTAGGAGAGAGAGAGAGAGATTGACCTGAGGCTGATACTGTAGAAGAGAGTGCAGAGTTTAGTGACTGACCACAGTGACCACCAGCAGTGCAGTTGTTTTATTTAATATATCCGTTCTCTGCCTGAAAAAAACGGTACACACAGTGACTCAGTCACATACCATATCTGTGTGCACTGCTCAGCCCAGTGTGCTGCATGCCTGCATCATCTATGTATATATTATATATCTGACTGTGCTCAGCTCACACAGCTTATAATTGTGGGGGAGACTGGGGAGCACTGCAGTGCCAGTTATAGGTTATAGCAGGAGCCAGGAGTACAAGACAGTCACATACCATATCTGTGTGCACTGCTCAGCCCAGTGTGCTGCATCATCTATGTATATATTATATATCTGACTGTGCTCAGCTCACACAGCTTATAATTGTGGGGGAGACTGGGGAGCACTGCAGTGCCAGTTATAGGTTATAGCAGGAGCCAGGAGTACATATTATATTAAAATTAAACAGTGCACACTTTTGCTGCAGGAGTGCCACTGCCAGTGTGACTGACCAGTGACCTGACCACACTGACCACCAGTATAGTTAGTAGTATACTATATTGTGATTGCCTGAAAAAGTTAAACACTCGTCGTGTGACTTCACTTGTGTGGTGTTTTTTTTTTTTATTCTATAAAAAACTCATTCTGCTGACAGACAGTGTCCAGCAGGTCCGTCATTATATAATATATATACCTGTCCGGCTGCAGTAGTGATATATATATATTTTTTATATCATTATTTATCATCCAGTCGCAGCAGACACAGTACGGTAGTTCACGGCTGTAGCTACCTCTGTGTCGGCACTCGGCAGTCCATCCATAATTGTATACCACCTACCCGTGGTTTTTTTTTCTTTCTTCTTTATACATACATACTACTACATCTCTTTATCAACCAGTCTATATTAGCAGCAGACACAGTACAGTACGGTAGTTCACGGCTGTGGCTACCTCTGTGTCGGCACTCGGCAGTCCGTCCATAATTGTATACCACCTAACCGTGGTTTTTTTTTCTTTCTTCTTTATACATACATACTACGACATCTCTTTATCAACCAGTCTATATTAGCAGCAGACACAGTACAGTACGGTAGTTCACGGCTGTGGCTACCTCTGTGTCGGCACTCGGCAGTCCGTCCATAATTGTATACCACCTAACCGTGGTTTTTTTTTCTTTCTTCTTCATACATACATACTACGACATCTCTTTATCAACCAGTCTATATTAGCAGCAGACACAGTACAGTACGGTAGTTCACGGCTGTGGCTACCTCTGTGTCGGCACTCGGCAGTCCGTCCATAATTGTATACCACCTAACCGTGGTTTTTTTTTCTTTCTTCTTTATACATACATACTACGACATCTCTTTATCAACCAGTCTATATTAGCAGCAGACACAGTACAGTACGGTAGTTCACGGCTGTGGCTACCTCTGTGTCGGCACTCGGCAGTCTGTCCATAATTGTATACCACCTAACCGTGGTTTTTTTTTCTTTCTTCTTCATACATACATACTACGACATCTCTTTATCAACCAGTCTATATTAGCAGCAGACACAGTACAGTACGGTGGTTCACGGCTGTGGCTACCTCTGTGTCGGCACTCGGCAGTCCGTCCATAATTGTATACCACCTACCCGTGGTTTTTTTTTCTTTCTTCTTTATACATACATACTACTACATCTCTTTATCAACCAGTCTATATTAGCAGCAGACACAGTACAGTACGGTAGTTCACGGCTGTGGCTAACTCTGTGTCGGCACTCGGCAGTCCGTCCATAATTGTATACCACCTACCCGTGGTTTTTTTTTCTTTCTTCTTCATACATACATACTACGACATCTCTTTATCAACCAGTCTATATTAGCAGCAGACACAGTACAGTACGGTAGTTCACGGCTGTGGCTACCTCTGTGTCGGCACTCGGCAGTCCGTCCATAATTGTATACCACCTAACCGTGGTTTTTTTTTCTTTCTTCTTCATACATACATACTACGACATCTCTTTATCAACCAGTCTATATTAGCAGCAGACACAGTATGGTAGTTCACGGCTGTAGCTACCTCTGTGTCGGCACTCGGCAGTCCGTCCATAATTGTATACTAGTATCCATCCATCTCCATTGTTTACCTGAGGTGCCTTTTAGTTGTGCCTATTAAAATATGGAGAACAAAAATGTTGAGGTTCCAAAATTAGGGAAAGATCAAGATCCACTTCCACCTCGTGCTGAAGCTGCTGCCACTAGTCATGGCCGAGACGATGAAATGCCAGCAACGTCGTCTGCCAAGGCCGATGCCCAATGTCATAGTACAGAGCATGTCAAATCCAAAACACCAAATATCAGTAAAAAAAGGACTCCAAAACCTAAAATAAAATTGTCGGAGGAGAAGCGTAAACTTGCCAATATGCCATTTACCACACGGAGTGGCAAGGAACGGCTGAGGCCCTGGCCTATGTTCATGGCTAGTGGTTCAGCTTCACATGAGGATGGAGGCACTCAGCCTTTCGCTAGAAAAATGAAAAGACTCAAGCTGGCAAAAGCAGTAGCACCGCAAAGAACTGTGCGTTCTTCGAAATCCCAAATCCACAAGGAGAGTCCAATTGTGTCGGTTGCGATGCCTGACCTTCCCAACACTGGACGTGAAGAGCATGCGCCTTCCACCATTTGCACGCCCCCTGCAAGTGCTGGAAGGAGCACCCGCAGTCCAGTTCCTGATAGTCAGATAGAAGATGTCAGTGTTGAAGTACACCAGGATGAGGAGGATATGGGTGTTGCTGGCGCTGGGGAGGAAATTGACCCGGAGGATTCTGATGGTGAGGTGGTTTGTTTAAGTCAGGCACCCGGGGAGACACCTGTTGTCCGTGGGAGGAATATGGCCGTTGACATGCCTGGTGAAAATACCAAAAAAATCAGCTCTTCTGTGTGGAACTATTTCAACAGAAATGCGGACAACAGGTGTCAAGCCGTGTGTTCCCTTTGTCAAGCTGTAATAAGTAGGGGTAAGGACGTTAACCACCTCGGAACATCCTCCCTTATACGTCACCTGCAGCGCATTCATAATAAGTCAGTGACAAGTTCAAAAACTTTGGGTGACAGCGGAAGCAGTCCACTGACCAGTAAATCCCTTCCTCTTGTAACCAAGCTCACGCAAACCACCCCACCAACTCCCTCAGTGTCAATTTCCTCCTTCCCCAGGAATGCCAATAGTCCTGCAGGCAATGTCACTGGCAATTCTGACGAGTCCTCTCCTGCCTGGGATTCCTCCGATGCATCCTTGCGTGTAACGCCTACTGCTGCTGGCGCTGCTGTTGTTGCTGCTGGGAGTCGATGGTCATCCCAGAGGGGAAGTCGTAAGACCACTTTTACTACTTCCACCAAGCAATTGACTGTCCAACAGTCCTTTGCGAGGAAGATGAAATATCACAGCAGTCATCCTACTGCAAAGCGGATAACTGAGGCCTTGGCATCCTGGGTGGTGAGAACCGTGGTTCCGGTATCCATCATTACTGCAGAGCCAACTAGAGACTTGTTGGAGGTACTGTGTCCCCGGTACCAAATACCATCTAGGTTCCATTTCTCTAGGCAGGCGATACCGAAAATTTACACAGACCTCAGAAAAAGAGTCACCAGTGTCCTAAAAAATGCAGCTGTACCCAATGTCCACTTAACCACGGACATGTGGACAAGTGGAGCAGGGCAGGGTCAGGACTATATGACTGTGACAGCCCACTGGGTAGATGTATGGACTCCCGCCGCAAGAACAGCAGCGGCGGCACCAGTAGCAGCATCTCGCAAACGCCAACTCTTTCCTAGGCAGGCTACGCTTTGTATCACCGGTTTCCAGAATACGCACACAGCTGAAAACCTCTTACGGCAACTGAGGAAGATCATCGCGGAATGGCTTACCCCAATTGGACTCTCCTGTGGATTTGTGGCATCGGACAACGCCAGCAATATTGTGTGTGCATTAAATATGGGCAAATTCCAGCACGTCCCATGTTTTGCACATACCTTGAATTTGGTGGTGCAGAATTATTTAAAAAACGACAGGGGCGTGCAAGAGATGCTGTCGGTGGCCAGAAAAATTGCGGGACACTTTCGGCGTACAGGCACCACGTACAGAAGACTGGAGCACCACCAAAAACTACTGAACCTGCCCTGCCATCATCTGAAGCAAGAAGTGGTAACGAGGTGGAATTCAACCCTCTATATGCTTCAGAGGTTGGAGGAGCAGCAAAAGGCCATTCAAGCCTATACAATTGAGCACGATATAGGAGGTGGAATGCACCTGTCTCAAGCGCAGTGGAGAATGATTTCAACGTTGTGCAAGGTTCTGATGCCCTTTGAACTTGCCACACGTGAAGTCAGTTCAGACACTGCCAGCCTGAGTCAGGTCATTCCCCTCATCAGGCTTTTGCAGAAGAAGCTGGAGACATTGAAGGAGGAGCTAACACGGAGCGATTCCGCTAGGCATGTGGGACTTGTGGATGGAGCCCTTAATTCGCTTAACAAGGATTCACGGGTGGTCAATCTGTTGAAATCAGAGCACTACATTTTGGCCACCGTGCTCGATCCTAGATTTAAAGCCTACCTTGGATCTCTCTTTCCGGCAGACACAAGTCTGCTGGGGTTGAAAGACCTGCTGGTGAGAAAATTGTCAAGTCAAGCGGAACGCGACCTGTCAACATCTCCTCCTTCACATTCTCCCGCAACTGGGGGTGCGAGGAAAAGGCTCAGAATTCCGAGCCCACCCGCTGGCGGTGATGCAGGGCAGTCTGGAGCGACTGCTGATGCTGACATCTGGTCCGGACTGAAGGACCTGACAACGATTACGGACATGTCGTCTACTGTCACTGCATATGATTCTCTCACCATTGAAAGAATGGTGGAGGATTATATGAGTGACCGCATCCAAGTAGGCACGTCACACAGTCCATACTTATACTGGCAGGAAAAAGAGGCAATTTGGAGGCCATTGCACAAACTGGCTTTATTCTACCTAAGTTGCCCTCCCACAAGTGTGTACTCCGAAAGAGTGTTTAGTGCCGCCGCTCACCTTGTCAGCAATCGGCGTACGAGGTTACATCCAGAAAATGTGGAGAAGATGATGTTCATTAAAATGAATTATAATCAATTCCTCCGCGGAGACATTGACTAGCAGCAATTGCCTCCACAAAGTACACAGGGAGCTGAGATGGTGGATTCCAGTGGGGACGAATTGATAATCTGTGAGGAGGGGGATGTACACGGTGATATATCGGAGGGTGATGATGAGGTGGACATCTTGCCTCTGTAGAGCCAGTTTGTGCAAGGAGAGATTAATTGCTTCTTTTTTGGGGGGGGTCCAAACCAACCCGTCATATCAGTCACAGTCGTGTGGCAGACCCTGTCACTGAAATGATGGGTTGGTTAAAGTGTGCATGTCCTGTTTTGTTTATACAACACAAGGGTGGGTGGGAGGGCCCAAGGACAATTCCATCTTGCACCTCTTTTTTCTTTTATTTTTCTTTGCGTCATGTGCTGTTTGGGGAGGGTTTTTTGGAAGGGACATCCTGCGTGACACTGCAGTGCCACTCCTAAATGGGCCCGGTGTTTGTGTCGGCCACTAGGGTCGCTAATCTTACTCACACAGTCAGCTACCTCATTGCGCCTCTTTTTTTCTTTGCGTCATGTGCTGATTGGGGAGGGTTTTTTGGAAGGGACATCCTGCGTGACACTGCAGTGCCACTCCTAAATGGGCCCGGTGTTTGTGTCGGCCACTAGGGTCGCTTATCTTACTCACACAGTCAGCTACCTCATTGCGCCTCTTTTTTTCTTTGCGTCATGTGCTGATTGGGGAGGGTTTTTTGGAAGGGACATCCTGCGTGACACTGCAGTGCCACTCCTAGATGGGCCAGGTGTTTGTGTCGGCCACTAGTGTCGCTTAGCTTAGTCATCCAGCGACCTTGGTGCAAATTTTAGGACTAAAAATAATATTGTGAGGTGTGAGGTATTCAGAATAGACTGAAAATGAGTGGAAATTATGGTTTTTGAGGTTAATAATAATATGGGATCAAAATGACCCCCAAATTCTATGATTTAAGCTGTTTTTTAGTGTTTTTTTGAAAAAACACCCGAATCCAAAACACACCCGAATCCGACAAAAAAAATTTGGTGAGGTTTTGCCAAAACGCGGTCGAACCCAAAACACGGCCGCGGAACCGAACCCAAAACCAAAACACAAAACCCGAAAAATTTCAGGCGCTCATCTCTAATTTCTTCATGCTATTGTTGATACATCCACCCATTATGTTTACAAACATTAAATCTTTCTCAAATAGATACTTATTTATGTGTGCATAATTTCTGTACAAAACCATAAATGTTTTAAATAAATACACACATTGGCTAATATCCATATGCACTATGGAAAGTGCAACACAGTAAATAATGTACAGGACACAGACATAGGACACAGGGGCAGATTTAATAATCCTGGTGAAATGATAAAGTGGTTGTTAATAAAGCACCAGCCAATCAGTTCCTAAGTGACATTTTGCAAACCCAGCCTGTAACATGGAAGTTATGAGCTGATTGTTTGGTAATTTATCAACTTCAACTTTATCACTTCACCAGGCTTAATAAATCTGCCCCACAATTACCAATACATACACTAACTACCCAAAACAGACATCTTCATTGAAAATTTTTGTGTCATTAATGAAAGATGCAATATAGAAAATGCTCTGTGATGTGGCACTACAAACACACATTAGCACAATATGAGCCAAAAACCAAAACACATTTAAAAAAAACCACCCTAATAGTACGGTAACTAAGTCTGCAGTGTTGTGTCAGGGAGCAAATACAGACTCTAAATGTACCAAAAAATAGTGGTTTTGTCTTAAACAAGATTACATACAGTACTAATGAAATGACACATGTAACTGGCTTCTAAGCCACTTTACACTACTCCTGCCTCTAACATGTCAACCACTGAATTTCAAACATTGCACATGGATAACTGAAAACCAAAACATAGGCCAACTTGCAAACTGGCAAATGTGCCAAAGGAAAACGTTATTGCTGTACAATTCAATGACACACCAAGTCAAAACTACACATGGAAAATGTACAGTAAAAAACAGCACATGACATACTATAAAGTACTATGTTATATTGGCTTTGGTAAAAAAACAAACCAAAAACAATGTATTTGCTGACGCACACATGAAGATGGGAGTAATATGCAACGTCACATGACACACATTACCAAAAAACATAAAGACAGAAGTAATGGAATGGAATGGAATGATAAGACAAATACACATGCTCACCATCCTTCCTGGGCAGATCGGAATCACGGACATGGGTTGCAGACACTACTTCAGGAGGTATTAAACTCCGCATGGGCTCCTCATAGTCCAGATATCTGGCAATATAGGGCTGTCCACCACCGGTTTTGCGAGCCAACTTCGCCTCCTTGGCCATTTTGGACTTGACACGTTGCTTTATGTCATAGTACCGTTTGCGGCACATGTCCTCCGTCCGCTTGACCACTCCCTCACTATTTACAGCAGCAACAACTTTCGCCCACAACACAGTCTTCTTCCGTGTTGGCACCTTGGCGGACTCAGGCCCAAATAGCTGCCGCTGATACCTCATCAGCTCCCGCACCAATGCCATATTTTCTGCATAACTAAACTTTACATTCCGCCCAGTCTTAGTAGTGGTGTGTGGCTGCGGAGCTGTCTGACTGTCACTATCACTGTCACTGTCACTGCAGCAACCTCACCCACCTCCTCCACCTCACTAACCTCACTCTCACTCACCTCCTCCACCTGACCAACCTCCTCACCCTCACTCACACCCACCACCTCACTCACCTCTGAGTCAGACATAATTGTCTGGTTAAACAATTAACACAGAAAAAATAAAAACAAACAACACACTCCTCTACTACCACTGCACAACTCACACACACACACACACACACACACACACACACACACACACACACACACACACACACGACTCTAAATCAAAAAAACTAGGACAAAAAATGAGACAAAACCAAAAAAAACAAGACTACAAGAATGACAAGACTACTTTCAAACACAATACTACACTCAGAAATCGCCCAAAAAACTCCTCACTAAAACAACTACTCACCAACCTCCACAGCACAACCTCCCTCCTCACCATTAACTAAACCCACGAGGTGCGGATGGTTTGGGGCGTATTTATATGGTTGCCCACAGATACTCCTACATCTGAAACAACCAATCCCGAACGGGGTTGAAAAACGAAACTAAAAGTGAAAATGCGGCCGTGGTTGAAAAAAAACCCTGCCACGTTTAACATAGAAAATAAACCTGTAAAAACAACAAAAACACATACGCAAACGTCAATGATGGCCTTAAATGTGCCAAAAAAAAAACGACTGGCATCGACATCGGAAAACACGAAAACCATAAACTCGATTGCTTAGTAACTTGGCGTATATAGGCCCTCATTCCGAGTTGATCGGTCGCAAGGCGAATTTAGCAGAGTTACACACGCTAAGCCGCCGCCTACTGGGAGTGTATCTTAGCATCTTAAAATTGCGACCGATGTATTCGCAATATTGCGCTCACAAACTACTTAGCAGTTTCTGAGTAGCTCCAGACTTACTCTGCCTGTGCGATCAGTTCAGTGCTTGTCGTTCCTGGTTTGACGTCACAAACACACCCAGCGTTCGCCCAACCACTCCCCCGTTTCTCCGGCCACTCCTGCGTTTTTTCCGGAAACGGTAGCGTTTTCAGCCACACTCCCATAAAACGGCCTGTTTCCGCCCAGTAACACCCATTTCCTGTCAATCACATTACGATCGCCGGAGCGATGAAAAAGCCGTGAGTAAAAATACTATCTTCATAGCATAGATACTTGGCGCAGTCGCAGTGCGAATATTGCGCATGCGCACTAAGCGGAATTTCACTGCGATGCGATGAAAAATACAGAGCGAACGACTCGGAATGAGGGCCATAGTTTCAAAAAGTTGCTTGAACATGCACCCGTTACAAAACGAGTTTAAACACTACATAAACCGACTCAAACATGAATATTAGTAAATATAGGCCTTGGTTTCTGAATATGCATACAAATGTTCCAATAGTGACTGGCATCTCATCAACAGTTGCAACAGAGTATTATTTTTCATGTGTCACAAGTCTGTGCTAAAATCATAAATTGGATCCATTGGAGAAAGTTATTGCACACATTTTTTTTAGTTTTCTGTATCACTGTAATAATTGCTCATGTATGTGTTTTCAAGTCTTTTTGAATATGATACCACAAGCTTGGCACTTCTATCTTTGGGCAATTTCACCCATTCCTCTTTGCAGCACCTCTCAAGCTCCATCAGGTTGGATGGGAAGCGTAGGTGCACAGCCATTTTCAGATCTCTCCAGAGATGTTCAATCGGATTCAAGTCTGGGCTCTGGCTGGGCCACTCAAGGACATTCACAGAGTTGTCCTGAAACAACACCTTTGCTTTCTTGACTGTGTGCTTAGGGTCATTGTCCTGCTGAAAGATGAACCATTGCCCCAGTCTGAGGTCAAGAGCGCTGTAGGGATAATATTGTTGGTGCCTGGTTTCCTCAAAACATGACGTCTGACATTCACACCAAAGAGTTACATTTTTGTCTCATCAGACCAGAGAATTTTGTTTCTCACAGTCAGAGTCCTTCAGGTGCATTTTGGCAAACTCCAGGTGGGCTGCCATGTGCTTTTTACTAGAGATGAGCGGGTTCGGTTCGCCGAGAACCGAAACCTACCGAACTCCACGTGTCAAACACGGTTCCGAGCCCGGTTTGGTTATTCTCGCTTGACTCGGAAAACTAGAATTAGGCAAAATGTCATCATCCTGCTGTCGGATTCTCACGGGATTCGGATTCCATATAAAGAGCCGTGCGTCACCGCCATTTTCACTCTGGCATTGTAGAGAGTACAGAGAGGATGTGGCTACGTTCTCTCAGTGTCAGTTCTCAGTATCAGTGCTCAGTATCAGTGCTCAGTGTCTTGTGCTGCTCAGTGTCAGTTCTCAGTAGTATCATCAGTGCTAAGTATCACTGCTCATTGTCTTGTGCTGCTTAGTAATTCATTACTAATACTAGTACAGTGTCTTATGCTGCATCTTGCTGCTGTAGGGTGTTGTGGTAGTAATGTCCTTTGACTGTGCATCGGTCATCATCATTCCAGTCACAGTGGTATCTGGGGGGTGACAATTCCAGAGTGCTTGTGTGCTGCTCACTAATACTAATACTAGTACAGTGTCTTGTGCTGCTCAGTGTCAGTTCTCAGTAGTATCATCAGCTCTCAGTATCACTGGTCAGTGCTCAGTGTCTTGTGCTTCTCAGTAGTATCATCAGTGCTCAGTATCACTGCTCAGTAGTATCATCAGTGCTCAGTATCACTGGTTAGTGCTCATTGTCTTGTGCTGCTCAGTGTCAGTTCTCAGTAGTATCAGTGCTCAGTATCACTTCTCAGTATTATCATCAGTGCTCAGTATCACTGCTCAGTGCACAGTGTCTTGTGCTGCTCAGTGTCAGTTCTCAATTTCAGTGCTCAGTAGTATCAGTGCTCAGTATCACTGCTCAGTAGTATCATCAGGGCTCAGTATCACTGCTCAGTAGTATCATCAGGGTTCAGTATCACTGGTCAGTGCTCAGTGTCTTGTGCTGCTCAGTGTCAGTTCTCTGTAGTATCAGTGCTCAGTATCACTGCTCAGTAGTATCATCAGTGCTCAGTAATATCATCAGTGCTCAGTATCATTGGTCAGTGCTCAGTGTCTTGTGCTGCTCAGTGTCAGTTCTCAAAATCACTGCTCAGTAGTATCAGTGCTCAGTATAACTGCTCAGTAGTATCAGTGCTCAGTATCACTGCTCATTAGTATCATCAGTGCTCAGTATCACTGGTCAGTGCTCAGTGTCTTGTGCTGCTCAGTGTCAGTTCTCAGTAGTATCAGTGCTCAGTATCACTGCTCAGTAGTACCATCAGTGCTCAGTATCCACTAGTCAGTGCTCAGTGTCTTGTGCTGCATCTTGCTGCTGTAGGGTGCTGTGGTAGTGTCCTGACACTGTGCATAGGTCATCATCATTCCAGTCACAGTGGGATCTAGTATCTATCTAGTGGTATCTAATTCCAGACATTACTGACGTCTAATTCCAGATATATTACTGTCATATAATTCCACACATTAAAAAATGGAGAACAAAAATTTGGAAGGTAAAATAGGGAAAGATCAAGATCCACTTCCACCTAGTGCTGAAGCTGCTGCCTCTAGTCATGGAAGAGACAATGAAATGCCATCAACGTCGTCTGCCAAGGCCGATGCCCAATCTCATAGTAGAGAGCATGTAAAATCCCCAAAACTCTTGTGGGTGACCCCAATTAACTTTGCGGTTAACCGCAGATCGCAAAGTTCCCATCATAGGTGACCCCAATTAACTTTGCGGTTAACCGCAGACCGCAAAGTTCCCATAATTGGTTGCAATGGAGCGCCGCTATGCTACATTGTAACCAGTGCACTCCTCTGATTGACAGTGCAGGAGCACACAGCCAATCGGGAGAGTGCCATGACGTGGCGCTCCCTGATTGGCTGGCAGAACCTTCACTGACAGCAGTCACGGGGGATCCCGCCAGTCGGGGAAAGGGGTTCCATGTGTAAACATGGGACCCCTTTCAGTGCGTGGTTCGGGATATTCGTTTTATTATTTTCAACAAGTCCCTGGATTACAAAGATAAAGAAGAGGACCGATCTACACAGGATTGTTTGTAAATATAAATTTTATTTACAAGTACCCCGTGGATTCTACTAGACAAGAGGACCGAGGGGCTCGGTGTCAGCATAGGTAAGTATGTATGTGTGTAAGTGTGCATGTATGTAAATTAAAGTTGTACTGTCACGGTGTGTATGTATTGTTTTTTTGGGGTGTATTTTTTTGTAGTAGAACTACAGGTACCAGCGGGCCCATTATTTTCCCGCATACTGGTACTTGTGGTTCTCCAAGTACCAGCTTGCTGGGACTTGTAGTTCTTCCTCAAAAAACAATATTCTTTATTTTTACACTATGGCTATCAGCCTCCCATCCACCGCCCACGGATGGGGGGGGGCAGCCTCGGGCTTCACCCCTGGCCCTTGGGTGGCTGGAGTGGGGGATGCCTTGATTTAAGGGGTCCCCACTCCTCCAGGGTACCCCGGCCAGGGTTGACTAATTGGGGGGGGGTAATGCCATGGCCGCAGGGACCAGTATAAAAGTGTCCCCCGGCTGTGGCATTATCTCTCTGACTAGTGGAGCCCGGTGCTGGTGTTAAAAATATGGGGGACCTCTACATTTTTAGTCCCCCGTATTTTTTGCACCAGGAGCAGGCACAGAGCCCGGTGCTGGTTGATGAAATATGGGGGAACCCTACACATTTTTCCCTGTATTTTTACAACCAGGACCGGCTCAAAGAACCCGAGGCTGGTTATACTTAGGAGGGGACACCCCACGCAATATTTTTTCTATTTTTAACACTTTCCACACTTCATTTAATGTACACAATGAAGCCCTGCACAGATCTCACTGATCCGGCCGGGATTCATTGTGTTAAGTCCGGCAGTGTTTTACTAATCACTTCCGTAAAACACTGCCCGACAATACGAATCACATCGACATCGGAAAATACAAAAGAAGATAACTCGGCAGCTTAGTAAATTACATGTACTTTATTCAAAAAGTTGCAAATTTACTCAACCAATGTCATTCGTGTTTAATCTCCCACCAAATCCCTACAAATACGAATGTTAGTAAATATACCCCCCTGCTTCTAAACCAGAAGACAAGCCATCTGCCTGATGGTGCAGGCCTCCACCTGGGGGACCCCATGGTGGGAGGCCGACTTCTTCAATTTGCACATGATTGGCAGCGGTTCACCACATATACCTGGGTGCAAGAAGTGGTGTCTCACGGGTACACCTTCTCCTTCAAGATGTCAAGAAGCGCCCCCCTCAAGAGTTCTCTTGCACCAGCCTGCCGCCAGTGGCAATGAAGGCCAGGACTCTCCAAGATGCAATTCAGAAGTTGCTTCAATAAGGAGTGATAATACCAATTCCCTCAGCACAGCGAGGACTAGGTTTCTATTCCACCCTGCTCCTTCTTCAGAAACTGAATGGGTCTCACCAACCCATTCTCAATCTCAAAACTCTGAACAAATATATTTGGGTGCCTCGATTCCATATGGAAACATTACGTACCATTATCCTGACAATGGTGCCGGGGGGATTTCATGGTGTCCCTGGTTATTCAAGATGCTTACCTACATGTACCAATAGCACCTTCCCATCGATGCTATCTTAAGTTTGCAATCCTCCAGCAACATTTTCAGTTTCAGGCACTACCTGTTGGACTTGCCACAGCTCCAAGGGTGTTTACCAAAAATATGGTGGTGATGGCAGCTCTCCTACGTCATAAGGGAATAAGGATTTTCACATACCTAGATGAGCTGCTAATCTTTGCACAATCCCAGGAAACTCAACTGCCATCTACAAATGACAATAGCCTGTCTACAGGCTCACGGCTGGTTCATAAATAGGACAAAGTCCTCCCTAGTTCCATCCCAGTGGATGACTCATCTGGGGGCTGTATTAAATACCAGTCTTCAGAGAATCTTTCTACCTCTGGACAAAATATCCATGATACAGATGACAATTTGCAGATTTCTAAACAATCGAAAGGGTATCCATTTATGCAGCAATGCAGATTCTGGGATCAATGGTCTCTGCATTCGACATAGTAGAATATGCCCAGTTCCAGTGAAGACCCCTTCAACATCTGATTTTCTCCAGATGGAATGGACAGCATCAGGCGATAAGTCAGACAATGACCCTTCCACAGATAGTTCATCAGTCATTAGCCTGGTGGCTACAGACGTCTCATCTAGACAAAGGTCAACCTTTTTGGATCTCAAACTGGGTACTTCTTACAACGGACACCAGTCTCCAAGGCTGGGTAGATATAACAGAGCAATACTCTCTCCAGGGGCGTTGGACCAGAAGGAAAGTTGTCTGCCAATCAATGTCCTTGAACTTCGGGCCATCTATATGGCGCTCACCCAGGCAAAAGTGCTTCACGGCAAACTGATTCAGATTCAGTCGGACAACGCCACTGCAGTTGCATACCTCAATCATCTAGCAGTCTAATGGCAGTGAGGGAGGTGAGCTGCACATTAAAGTGAGCAGAACTAAATCATCCACCCGTGTCCGCAGTATTCATACCTGGAGTCCTAAATTGGGAAGCGGGTTTTCTCAACAAGCACGACATTCATGAGGAGAATGGGCCTTACACCCAGAAGTCTTTCAGATTCTAGTAAACAAATGGGGTCTGCTGGAAGTGGACCTAACGGCTTCATATCAGAACAACAGGTACCAGCATACGGGTCAAGAACAAAGGATACCAAATTAATCTTCATGGATGCTCTGTCATTAAGATGGAATTTTCATCTGGATTATGTCTTCCTACCAATCTCCCTGTTGCTCAGAATGATTTGAAAATTCAAACAGGAAGGAGGCACCGTAATATTAACAGTTCCGGCATGGCCCAAACAGAATTGGTACATGAATCTGCAGATTCATCTGTGGATGCTCCGTTCCTACTACCTCAATGACCAGTTCTAATGATTCAGGGTCCCTGTCTCTACGAACACCTGGATTGTCTGTCTTTGACGGCGTGGCACTTGAAGCCTCCAGATTAAAAGCAAAGGGCTTTTCACAAGTGGTAATTCAAAAGATACTTAAAGCAAGAAAGCCATCCTCGGCTTGCATCTATTACCGGATATTTTCAGTGGTGAACTACCAGAAATTATTATGATCCAAGATCTTTTAGAGTTTTAAGATTTTGGGTGTGCCTACAAGCTGGAATGGAACGAGTTCTCCGCATAACTTCCCTGAAGGTACAAGTATCAGTATTAAGTATTTGGTTCCAAAGGAAAATTGCAAATCTACAAGATGCTCACACCTTTTTCCAAGGAATGTTTCACATTCAGCCTCCATTTGTACCACCAACAGCTCCTTGGGCCCTGCGATTGGTTCTCAGGGTGCTTCAAGTTGATCTATTTGAACTACTGCATCACATTAAACCCAAAATGGTTAACTGCTAAAGTTCTCTTTCTACTGGCAATTTCTTCAGCTAGAGTATCCAATTTAGGGACAATGTCGTGTCCTCCCCCATTTCTGGTATTCTGGTATTCCATCCAAACGGTTTTTCGAACCAAATCTTGATATCTTCCTCAAGTGGTCTCAAAGTTCCATCTTAATGAAGAAATAGTAGTTCCGGCCTTCCAATTGCTGGATCTCTCTGTGGGAGATGCATCATTGGACATAGTTCGTGCTCAGCCGATGCGTTGTCTGAACGACTTCGTTCACAGACATATTGGGGGTACACACTCTTTCCAACGGGCTCTTATATTTTGTGCTGCACTACACCTCCCTACTTTCTCTTAACTGCTTTGGTTCCAAAGTCTGCATCCAATTTGTATAAAATAGATTCACTATAATGGGTCCAATGGCTAACTTTGTTATTTAAGAAAAATTCATGCAAAATAAAAACTATTTTCATGTATTGCTTCCTTTTATCATATATTGTTTTCCTGGTCAGTGTAAAGTAATACTGTTTTTAATATTACGTGTATTTGGAGGGGGGGGGGGGGGGAATCTGTTAACAAAACAATTAACCTGCATTCCATTTTACGGTCGTAAATATTACACCAGGACAATTAAATAAAAGGGCTTTCTTTTATGACTTTCTTTTGGAATTGTAGCCCTCGTGAGAAATGTTTTCTAAGGTAATTGCTTTTTTATTATTCTTTTTTTCTTTTGTCTCCCTTCTGGAATTTTATACATTTATCTGCCTATGTTCATAACATAAGATTGGCATGTGCTACCACATTGTCTCATTCAAGGTTATGTTTTATAGCAGTTGCCAAATTCTAACCCCAAAAGACATCTTACCTCTGTAAAATAAAAAGGTAGATGGACTAATTAATTTTAAGCAACTTTTTTTTAAAACTTCTCAGTAACCTTCATTCAGGGTTTTTTTTTTGTTTTTTTTTTCTTTCCACGGTCTGTTTTTTTATAGTCAAAGGGCACGTCCTTTATATTTATTTTAATAATAATTTTATTTATGTAGCGCTCTTTCTCCAACAGGGCTCAATGCACTTTTTAGAGTTAGCAAGCCGAAATCTAGTATGGGTGTAAATTGTCAAGGTTGTCTTCCCTAAACATTTCAGAGTTACTATACATATATTCAGACTGTGCGAAAGAATATTCCAGCTTTACTCATTACTGTCTTCTGTTCTAAACAGAGAAAGAGAACTTCAGAATACTAATTTAACCTAAGCACATCCCTTTCATTCCCAAAACATAGATTTTTTCTGATATACATTACTCCAATTTATCTTTAATAGTCATCATAACTATGCATTTTTGTAAATATTTTATAGATAATACTGTTAATGCCCTATTTTGGCCTGAATCAGCTGTAGATGTGGCCATTACTAATGTAGGTGTGGTTAGTACACTGTTATCCCTACCTGCACTGGTTGTAGTCAAGGCAAATACAATATGCAATTGTATGTTTATTCATAGCAATGGCATGCAATGCTTGTTACAGTGAATAGAGCAAACACACAAGTCCTTTCAGGAGCAAGACATTTCCAGGTCTAGCAACAAAATCTTAGTAGTTGAGTGTGGAAAGTCTATGGTTGGTGCATGAAGTCTGACCACGGCATGATGGAGAATTCCTATCCACTGTTAATCTGTCGCTTGTTTTAAATGGTCTCTAACAGTATAAAATAAAACAAAAATCCCATTGCCTCATCTTGTTCCCAATACCTTAGGGTGTTCTATCCATGACTGTGGGCATGCCCTTGCCACCAAAAAGAGGATTCACATTGGGTGACCTCTTTACCTCTTGAGACCAGGGACGGCTATTAAAATGTAATTGTAATTCGATGCCTATAGTGTCAACAATTCAACGCATGTTTTTTGTTAATAATGAGATTAAAATATTCTCCTGACATACCGTGCCAAATTTATATTCTGACTAAAAATGTTTCATTTAACAATTATTGGACTTATTTATAAAAATTTAAGATGCTTTCTTAATGTAAACTTTAAAAATATCAAACACATTTTACCTACATCAGCATGGCTTGTTCTACCCCAAGTGGTGGCCAGGAAGAGAATTCCCTGCTCCCATAACATCTCTCTCAGACACACACACACACTCACAGCTCCCCACCCTCACAGAGCACATTGGGGGTAATTCCAAGTTGATTGCAGCAGGAAATTTTTTAGCAGTTGGGCAAAACCATGTGCACTGCAGGTGGGGCAGACAGTGCCGTAACTAGCTATGTGCGCTGTGTGCCTTGCACACAGCGCAGTATGAGCTGTGGCGCATCCAGCCACCAGCAAAATGTATATACATGTAAGTGATCTCCGCCGCCTTTCAGCAATTCAGCAGCGCGGAAAGCTGCGAGCAGTAACACCCCCCCTCCACCTCATGGTGACATTCAGCCGCGCAATAGTCTCCGCCTCCTCCCCGCTCCCCTCCCAAGCTGGAGCTTACTGTGCAGCAGTGCGGAATCCCCGCCTCAGCTCATGTTAACACTGTGCCCCCCACCCACAGCAGCACCGGACTACTCTGTACAGAACAGAGGTGTCGGAACGGGAGGAGCAGCTCACCCCCCCACCCCAAATATGAGAGGCGCCACCGCCGACTTGCAGGAGAAGCGAATCGTGGTGCTACGGGACACTGGAGGGAGCGGCAGTGGGCACAGGACAGCGCTGTCTGCTCTCTGCTGTGGAGAGTAGAGCAGGCAGCATGGCCGCCATCAAGGGGGTTCTATGGGTACAACTGTCACGGGCCTGGCTACTCTGCCAGAGAGTGGAGGGCCCGGGCCGCTCTGCCTCATTCCGCCGGCTGCTCTTACTGCCATTGCCTCCCTGCCCTGCATTAAAGTGATGGCGGCCCCGTTCTCACGTCGGCGCTGCCCACCTCTCACCGCCTGCCAGGTGACTTTCACTGCTGAAGCAGTGAACAACCTGGAGGAAAAAAAGCCCTGCCGCCGGTACCGGTGTACAATAAAGTTAACTGTGCGGCGTGACGTCATGACATCATGCCGCCCGCCTAGTGAAAATGAGAGGAACCGCCAGCGCCGGCCTGAGGACCAGCATGGGAAGGAAGAAGAAGATGCTGACACTCACAAGAAGGGGGGTAAGTGAGTGGGCTGGTTCTTTGTGCAGGCTGTAACACCATTGCCTGCTCATTTAGTAATCATTACATGCTGATTTGTGTGCAGGGTTGTAACTGTCTTAAATATTGAGTGACTGTCTAAAAAACAAAACAAAAAAAACAAAAAAAAACCATTGCTCGCAGTGTTCCACCCTTCCACCCTTACAAAATAATAATCTGGCATCAGAGGTAATTGGTTAGAGACCAGGATGCCACATATAAAATAGTTTCGGTTGTGTACAGATAAGGGTCATGGTCATGTGGGTGGGGGCGGGGATGGGGGGGGCCTGTCTGTTTTGACAGTCCCGGGCCCCACAATTTCTGATGACAGCCCTGGCAGGCAGCGCTGATGATGGAGAGTACACTGCTGCGATGCAGAGAGAATGGGGAGACAGGAAACAAGGAAGAGGCAGCAGGACAGCTCTGGAGACTGGTGAGTTAAGTGAGCGCAATGTAATGTAGCGTAATGTGTAAAATAGGGGACACTGTCTACCGTAATGTGTAAAAAGGGGGACCCTGTCTGCCGTAATGTGTAAAAAGGGGGACGCTGTCTGCCGTAATGTGTAAAAAGGGGGACGCTGTCTGACGTAATGTGTAAAAGGGGGACGCTGTCTGCCATAATGTGTAAAAGGGGCTCTACCTGGTGTAGTGGTGCAACTGTGCAGCGTAATTTGATAATGGAGACTACTGTGCACCGTAGTATGAATTGGTATTATTTTGTGGCCACGACCCTTCCCCATGAAACCACGCCTCTATATATTTTTCGCGTGCCTACGGCGCGCACTGCCCCTATCTTGCATGGGGGGGGGCGCCATTGCCATTTCTTGCACACAGCGCTAAAATGCCTAGTTACGGCACTGGGGGCAGATATAACATGTGCAGAGAGAGATAGATTTGGGTGCGGTGAGTTCAATCTGCAATCTAAATTGCAGTGTATAAATAAAGCAGCCAGTATTTACCCTGCACAGAAACAAAATAACCCACCCAAATCTAACTCTCTCTGCAAATGTTATATCTGCCCCCCTGCAGTGCACATGGTTTTGCCCAACTGCTAAAAAATTTCCTGCTGCGATCAACTTGGAATTACCCCCATTGTCCCTTCACATAGGTTTGCCCTCTCACCACCACTTCCATGGTCCCATGCCTGTTGCCCCAACTCAGCTTCCTTCACCACCTGAAGTTGAAGTGGCTCTTTAATGGCAAGCTAGCTCAGGCAGTGACTGGGTCTGCAGATGGGGTTGCCACCTCATGCTTCCTCGATTCCTGGAGATCCACCCCCTATCCCAACGCTCTCCCACCCCCTCCCCCAGGCACCAAGCAATGTTCATGTAAATAAAATTATGTGCTATATTTATAAAATAGTAAGTATGTATTTACTATGTATCTGGTTGGGGAGCAAGTCAATAAGCAATAATCTGCAAATCATGACATCATCAAATGGGAATGAAATAACTCACATGTTCTGAGGTAAAGATGATAAGCTTAGGGACAGCAGCCATGCCTCTGGTTTTCATATCAGCAAAGTATTTGTATCGAGCAGCCAGCAAATTCTCCTGCAATTAATGAGGAGGGTGAAGTGAGTACTCAGTAAAGGTTTAAATTGCACACAAAGCTTAAATTGCGCACAAAGACTTTGTAAGTGCATGAGACATTCCTACTCTCCAGCATGACGTATCATATACCTAAAACATGTTTCTCAATACATCCCACTATGATGAGCTGGGCTGGCATTACAGATGTAGCCACCTTTATCTTGAGTGGCTGAGGCGTTTGTCCCAATCGAGCATACGCAGCGTACTGGGGCATAGGGAGGTGCGCCTAGTCACAGAGAGGCTATCTAATCGCACGGAGACAGACGTTTGGCATTACCTTTACGTGTAATACCTGCGATCATCCACCAGATGTCGCTTTTTACAATCACCACTGCGCATGCGTGTGGGCTCCCGTAAAATATAATACTGAAATACTGTATACTGTATAGTAAGGACTACTTTACTAGTGCGTCTCGTTACGCTGAATCCCGCAGACAAAGCAACATAAAACCAGTAGTGTACACTGACGCAAATGGACGTGTTAGAAGTTCATTATTGCCTAATGATATTAGGAATATTGTACAGTATGTTAGCATCCTAATCCCGTAGCCATTATGGCTTAATCAAAACTAATGGATTTATTTATCTGTCTGCGGCGAAGTGGTGAAGTGTTCCGCTTCCTATACTCAGAGTCCCGTGTTCGATTCCTAAAGTACTGTACAGTACGAACGCATGTTAGTTTTTTCCAGACACTTTATAATTTTTTTTATTCACATAAACCAGGGCAAAGCTGCAGGAGCAGATGTACTGTTAAGGTTCTTTGCACCATACGGTACACATACAATTATGTAGCAGGGCAGACTCAATCGAAATGGCTACTGCCTGTGACTCCTTGTCTCATGGAGGCCCTCAGCTATGGAGCGAGTGATGACATAGATTTTGTGGACAACGGGGCAGTGCTGAAGGTGCGTTACAATCCGCTCGCTAAAATACATAGGGGCGATAGGAATAAGCGAGGTCTATGCACATTACGGTACACCGGACTTGATTGCACTATGGAGCAATGCTGAAGGAGCATCACAAACCCCTCGCTAAAATACATAGGGGCGATAGGAATAAGCGAGGTCTATGCACATTACGGTACACCGGACTTGATCGCATAGCACACTGTCAAAATGGCCGTCGCCCCTGAACCCCCACCATGTGGCAGGCAGCGCTCGGAGATGGAGTGAGAGATAGCAGTAGTCTTGAAGGCTACGGGGCAATGCTGAAGGAGCGTCACAATCCCCTCGCTAAAATAACAGTACACAGAGGCAATGAGGTCCCGAAGAAAGATCAAATAATAAATGCTGTATAATGTACAGTATACAGACCCAAAACAAGGAGCTTAAGCAACAGTGTGGTTCATGAAAGTCAGGGATGTGGTACAGTACAGTAAGTCAGCGGCCAAGTCCCCTAGGTAGGGAGAATATGCAATTGCGGTCGAATTGCCGCAAAAGTCAAAAAACGGGGCATTTTCGACAAAAAAAACATGTCGAATTGGATTCAACAATGCAATACAGTACTTTTCGCCCAAAAAACGGACGTTTCAGATTCGACTTTTTGCAATTCGACATTTTTAAAATTCGACATGTCTGCAGTGTAAAAAATGCGGCTTTTTGACAATTCAATTGAAGAATGTCGATTCGACAACAGTGTTTTCGACAGTAATTTCGTCAATTTCATTTCGCCTCACTGCTGGCGGAATCTAATAAAAAAATTTAAAAAAATTTTTTTGTGTGTGTTTTTTTTTATTGCTAATAGCATATCTATTTATATTAGAAGGGATATGTACTTGGTTTGTCTATTAGGAGACACAAGTATTATTTATAAATTTTTTAAAAGAATATTTTTTTTTTAACTGACTAAAATAGAGAGAGCATGGTTTTCAGTGGGAAGGGGTGGGAATGGGTTAAAATCATGAAAAAAAATTGCGTGGGGTCCCCCCTCCTAAGCATAACCAGCCTCGGGCTCTTTGAGTCGGTCCTGGTTGTAAAAATAAGGGGGAAAAATTGACAGGGGATCCCCCGTATTTTTAGAACCAGCACCGGGCTCTGCATCCGGTCCTGGTGCAAAAAATACGGGGGACAAAAAACATAAGGGTCCCCCGTATTTTTAACACCAGCACCAGGCTCCACTAGCTGGAGAAATAATGCCACAGCAGGGGGACACTTTTATACTGGTCTCTCTGGCCCTGGCATTAAATCCCCAACTAGTCACCCCTGAAGATGTCGAATTCCGGCCCCGGGGGCTGGAATTCGACTGTCGAATTGTGTCGAATTTAAAAACGGTCAAATTCCAGCCGGAATTCGACCGCAATTGCATATACCATGTGACATGAGCTTGTGTACAGTATCTGTCATGAGGTGTTTTTTTTCACTGACACTATTATTTTTTTCTATTGTAATATACAGAGGCGGCAAACTAGCCAAACGGGAATAATCAGCTTCTGCTGAATAAAATGAGATTCTACAGTGTCACTGACCTGCTTTGGGAGTGTTGTGGACTCGGCGCTTCTTCCGATGACCGGGAAGAGGAACCGCTACTGGGTCGCAGTAGAGATGGCCGGATGTAGGTCTTCCTCATGCAGGATTAAGACGGCAGGCAGGAAGCACGGAAGAATTCTTGAAGGTTTCCTGAAAGACAAGACTTGTAGAAATACTGAATACTGAGGTACTGAGGTGTTGGAGGCACTGTGGTATTGGAGGCACTGTGGTGCTGGTAGTACAGGTACCGAGACACACAGGCGCCGGGAGCACAGTGAGACTGAATGCTGAGGCACTGGATGCTTTGGAGGCACGGAGGTGCTTGGAGGCACGGAGGTGCTTGGAGGCACAGGATGCTTTGGAGGCACGGAGGTGCTTGGAGGCACGAGGTGCTTGGAGGCACGGAGGTGCTTGGAGGCACGAGGTACTTGGAGGCACGGAGGTGCTTGGAGGCACGGAGGTGCTTGGAGGCATGGAGGTGCTTGGAGGCACGAGGTACTTGGAAGCACGGAGGTGCTTGGAGGCACGGAGGTGCTTGGAGGCACGGAGGTGCTTGGAGGCACAGGATGCTTTGGAGGCACGGAGGTGCTTGGAGGCACGCAGGTGCTTGGAGGCACGAGGTGCTTGGAGGCACGGAGGTGCTTGGAGGCACGAGGTGCTTGGAGGCACGGAGGTGCTTGGAGGCACAGGATGCTTTGGAGGCACGGAGGAGGTGCTTGGAGGCACGGAGGTGCTTGGAGGCACAGGATGCTTTGGAGGCACGGAGGTGCTTGGAAGCACGGAGATCACAGGAACGTGGGAGCTCTGGAATCACAGCTTCTGTGGGAGAAACAAAGATACTCAGGCACCGGATCTCTGCCCGGCGTCTGGTTTTGAATTTCCCGCCCTTGCCTGATTGGCGGAGCAGGCAGGTGACGTCAGTCCTGCTCCGCCTCCTTGACCTCACTATGATGGCGGCGCCCTCGCTCCGGGAAGCCGCCGGAGGAACGCGCCGACCCGCCGCTGGATCCGGAGATCGCCGGGAGAAGAGAGGCGCCGGGCAGACCAGGTCACCCGCAGGGACAAGCGCGGCCGCCGCTGCCCGCGGTGAGTGACAGTACCCCCTCCTCCAGGAGTGGCCCCTGGACACTTTCTGGGCTTAGTTGGATGTCTGGAGTGGAAGATCCGAACCAGTCGAGGAGCCGTTACTTCAGTAGCCTTAATCCAACTTCTCTCCTCAGGACCATAACCCTTCCAGTCCACCAAGTACTGTAATTTTTTATGAAGATAACGAGAGTCAAGAATAGCTTTGATTTCAAACTCCGCTCCAGCTTCTGTCACTACAGACGTTGGCCTAGGGGATGCTGAGTGGAACCGATTCAGAATGAGGGGACGGAGTAGAGAAACATGAAAGGCGTTAGGTATTCGAAGGTGGGAAGGCAAACCCAGTTTACAGACCACAGGATTTAAGACTTGTAGCACAGGGTAAGGACCGATGAACCTTGGAGCGAACTTCATGGTAGGCACCTTCAACTGGAGATTACGTGTGGACAGCCATACCCTGTCCCCAACTTTATATTGAGGTGCGGCTCGCCGTTTCTTATCTGCGAAGAACTTGTACCGGACTGAAACCTTCTTAAGATTAGCATGAACCTTTCTCCAAATTTGTCCGAAGTGTCGTAGAGTGGATGTTACAGCTGGAACCTCTTCTATCGGAAGGCTTGGAAATTCTGGAACACGTGGATGGAACCCGTAGTTGACGAAAAATGGTGATTCCCCAGTGGAAGAATGAAACAAATGGTTATGGGCAAACTCCGCCCAAGGCAACAACTCCACCCAGTTGTCCTGTGAAGGGGAGAGATACAAACGAAGGAAAGTCTCTAGATCTTGATTGACTCGTTCCGTTTGACCATTTGTTTGGGGATGATAAGCGGACGAAAACTTAAGTTTAATTTGTAGAGTTGAACAGAGGGCTTTCCAAAACCTGGCGGTGAACTGTACTCCACGGTCAGAAACAATTTCTTGTGGCAACCCATGCAATCGAAAATGTTCTTGGAGGAACAGTAGAGCCAGTTTCGGAGCTGTCGGGAGACCAGTCAAAGGCACGAAGTGTGCCATCTTCGAAAAACGGTCAACGATTACCCAAACGGTGTTGTAACCCTTGGAACAGGGCAAGTCAGTGATGAAGTCCATGGAAATGTGAGTCCAGGGTCTCACAGGGATAGGCAAAGGACGAAGTAACCCTGCAGGAGGTAGACGAGGAGATTTATGTTGTGTACATTGTGGACAAGAATTAACGCAATCTTGTACATCCTTCCTCATGGTGTTCCACCAGTAAGACCTTTGCAGAAACTTGTACATCTTCTGGGCACCGGGATGACCGGAAAACTTGGAGTTATGGACCCACTGTAGTATTCTTGGCCGGAATTTAGCTGGTACGGACATTCTTCCAGGAGGAGGAGCTGGAGTAGTTAAAGCAGCAGAGACAGAAACTGGATTTAGAATTAAACCCCGCTCAGGAGATTCATCCTCGTCTGTGGAAGCTTGTGAACGGGAAAGCGCATCTGCTTTAATATTGAGAGTCCCGGCACGGTACTTGATAACAAACGAGAATCGAGAAAAGAAAAATGCCCATCTCGCTTGGCGAAGATTCAAGCATTGTGCGGATTTGATGTACAGCAAATTTTTGTGATCCATGTAGATGGTAAACACATGTTTAGCCCCTTCCAAAAGATATCTCCACTCTTCCAAGGCGGATTTAATTGCCAAGAGTTCCTGGTCTCCAATAGTGTAATTTCGTTCGGCCGGAGATAATTTACGAGAATGGAAGCCACACGGATGTAATTTCTTATCAGAGGAGTACTGAGAGAGAACAGCTCCAACCCCGACTGAAGATGCATCAACCTCTAGGAAGAAAGGTTCATCGAAATTTGGTTGTTGGAGAACTGGAGCCGTCATGAAAGCTAACTTTAAGTGGGAAAAAGCCTCAATGGCTTCCGGAGGCCACAAACTTGGATTAGAACCCTTTCTCGTCAGGGCAGTAATGGGCGCAACAATGGTGGAGAAACCCCTAATGAATTTTCTGTAGTGGTTCACAAAGCCCAGGAACCTTTGTATTGCTTTCAAAGAAAGAGGCTGAGTCCAGTCACGAATGGCAGACAGCTTTTCCGGATCCATGCGAAGCTCCGTCCCCGAGATGATATAACCGAGGAACGGAATTGATGTTACTTCAAAGGTACATTTGGAAAGCTTGGCATAGAGATGATTCTCTCGTAAACGGTGGAGCACCTCTTTGACTTGAGTCCTGTGTTCGACAAGATTCTTGGAAAAGATCAGTATGTCGTCCAAATATACCACAACACTCTGATATAACATGTCACGAAAGATTTCATTGACAAATCCCTGGAAAACAGCGGGAGCATTACTGAGACCAAACGGCATCACCAAGTATTCGTAATGCCCATCTCGGGTATTGAAGGCAGTCTTCCATTCATCCCCTTCTCGGATGCGTATAAGATTATAAGCTCCCCTCAAGTCGAGTTTGGAAAAAATGCGGGCACCACGAACCCTATCAAATAACTCTGTGATTAGTGGCAAGGGGTATTTATTCTTGATAGTAATATCGTTTAAGCCGCGGTAGTCAATGCATGGTCTCAACCCCCCGTCCTTTTTCTTCACGAAAAAGAAGCCCGCTCCAGCAGGGGAGGAAGAGGGGCGAATAAATCCCTTGAGCAGATTGGACTTAATATACTCCGACATAGCTTGAGTCTCGGGAAGTGACAGAGGATATGTGCGACCACGGGGTGGCGTCTTCCCAGGGACAAGGTCAATAGGGCAGTCCCAAGGCCTATGAGGTGGTAACAGATCAGCTGCTTGTTCCGAAAATACGTCCTTGTACCCTTGATACGCCTCCGGAATGTGCTCTTCATCCATCTTGGAGGAGACACGGAGCGGACAAACAGGAGTGAGACAATTAGTGTGACAAAAGGAACTCCAGGACAGAATTTGTGAAGACTTCCAGTCGATGTGGGGATTATGACATTTGAGCCAAGGCATTCCAAGAACCAGATCATGGTGCATTTCTGGGATTACCAAGAGTTCCAGACCTTCCTGATGTAGAGCCCCGACCTGCAGCTTAACTGGCCCCGTGCGCCACATTATAAGACCTTTGGAAATTCTAGTCCCGTTGATAGCCGTCAGTGAAATTGGCCGCTCGATAGGCCGTAACTTTAAAGCCAAGCTTTGAGCACAGAAGGAAGATACGAAGTTCCCCGCAGCCCCGGAATCCAACAGAGCTTCACAAGACTTGGAGACTGAATCGGAGATTAGAGTTACAGGAAGCAAACAGTCTGAAGTTGGAGAAGCTTTTGTCGTAACTCCAAGCTTGACTCCTCCGGAACAAGCTAGGCCTGCCCGTTTCCCGGACGGGATTTACAAGATTTAAGAAAATGATCTGCGGCGCCACAGTAAAGGCAGAGTTTACCCTCACGACGACGCTGTCGTTCTTCCGGAGACAGTCGGGATCGGTTAACTTGCATGGGCTCGTCCGAGCTAGGTGAGGCCACCGGTCTAGGAGTAGGATTCCGGAACCTGGAACGATCCGAACGGCTACGTTCTCTTCCACGCTCCTGCATCCGAAGATCCACCTTGACGCAAAGGGAAATCAAATCTTCTAATGGATCCGGCAGATCTCTAGTAACCAGCTCATCTTTCAGCCGGTCGGAAAGACCGTTCCAGAAGGCAGCTCTCAGGGCATCATTATTCCAGCGTAGTTCGGAGGCAATGGTCTGGAAATGAACCACGTACTGACCCACGGAACGGGCGCCCTGTCGAACACGGAGCAAGTCGGAAGAAGCAGTGGTCATTCTGCCGGGTTCGTCGAAAATTCTTCGAAAGGACGTGATGAAGTTGGAATAGTTGGAAACCATGGGATCAGATCGTTTCCATAATGGAGACACCCAATCCAAGGCAGACCCTTCCAGCAGAGAAATAATATATGCTACCTTGGACCGGTCTGTAGGAAAGTTGTGTGCAAGTAACTCGAAATGTACCTCGCATTGGTTTAAGAAACCGCGACAATTTTTAGGATTCCCATTATAGCGGGACGGAGTAGGCAGCTGAAGGCGTGGGGTGATACCGGCCGATGGTTGAACATTGCTGGCAACGGCAACTGGTGCGACTACTGGAACAGGTGCCGGAATTACAGAGGCTAGAGACGCCTGAATCTGATCCAGACGCCCGGACAACTGCTGGAGGTACTGCATCACCTGGCCTTGCGCCGCTTCCTGACTTTGTACTCGGGAAGCCAGATTCTGGATGGCACTTGAGTCCGTGTTCCGATTCCCCGGGTCCATCTGGCCTGAGTATACTGTCACTGACCTGATTTGGGAGTGTTGTGGACTCGGGGCTTCTTCCGATGACCGGGAAGAGGAACCGCTACTGGGTCGCAGTAGAGATGGCCGGATGTAGGTCTTCCTCATGCAGGATTAAGACGGCAGGCAGGAAGCACGGAAGAATTCTTGAAGGTTTCCTGAAAGACAAGACTTGTAGAAATACTGAATACTGAGGTACTGAGGTGTTGGAGGCACTGGATGCTTTGGAGGCACGGAGGTGCTTGGAGGCACGGAGGTGCTTGGAGGCACGGAGGTGCTTTGGAGGCACGGAGGTGCTTGGAGGCACGAGGTGCTTGGAGGCACGGAGGTGCTTGGAGGCACGAGGTACTTGGAGGCACGGAGGTGCTTGGAGGCACGGAGGTGCTTAGAGGCACGGAGGTGCTTGGAGGCACGAGGTGCTTGGAGGCACGGAGGTGCTTGGAGGCACAGGATGCTTTGGAGGCACGGAGGAGGTGCTTGGAGGCACGGAGGTGCTTGGAGGCACAGGATGCTTTGGAGGCACGGAGGTGCTTGGAAGCACGGAGATCACAGGAACGTGGGAGCTCTGGAATCACAGCTTCTGTGGGAGAAACAAAGATACTCAGGCACCGGATCTCTGCCCGGCGTCTGGTTTTGAATTCCCCGCCCTTGCCTGATTGGCGGAGCAGGCAGGTGACGTCAGTCCTGCTCCGCCTCCTTGACCTCACTATGATGGCGGCGCCCTCGCTCCGGGAAGCCGCCGGAGGAACGTGCCGACCCGCCGCTGGAACCGGAGATCGCCGGGAGAAGAGAGGCGCCGGGCAGACCAGGTCACCCGCAGGGACAAGCGCGGCCGCCGCTGCTTGCGGTGAGTGACACTACAGTACATGCCTATATTCTGTGTGTGACTGCGGCTCTATGAAATGAAATCTGAAATTTAAATATGAAATGCATTACTAATGTGCGGCATTATGTGTATAAGGTGTGCTACAATATTTTCTGGCGTAACATAAGGAAAGGGCACTACTGCATGGTCTAATGCAGTGGTTCTAAAACTCGGTCCTCAGGACCCCACACAGTGCATGTTTTGCAGGTAAACCAGCAAGTGCACAGGTGTACTGTATTAATTACTCACTGACACATTTTAAAAGGTCCATACAGTAGGTGGAGCTAATTATTTCACTTGTGATTCTGTGAGACCTGCAAAACATGCACTGTGTGGGGTCCTGAGGACTGAGTTTGAGAACCTGTGGTCTAATGTAAATAAAGATCAATGTGGTGGGGTGTAATGTGAATAAGGGGCAATACTGATAGGAGTAATGTGGTACTATCATATGATGTAACGAGAATAAGAGACACTACTGCATGATATAATGTGAATAAAGTTGCAGTACTGTGTTGTGTCATTTTATCTGGGGGTATTATTGAGTTACCATGCCCCTTCCCAGCAAGAACATGCACTGTTTTGGGCTGGCACTATATGTGCACATTGTTCCTATTTAAATTATAGGGGGTAGGAGCGCCAAAATGGGTGATGGTGCTGGGAAAGGGGTGCAGGGTTAGAGGCGGAACTAGCATCTGTGCAAGAGGGCATCAGCCAAAATCTAGCCTAGGGCATCATGTTGGTCAGGTATGGCTCTGATAATACTGTATACTGTACTCTTACTGTACTTTGCATTCAATAGAGATACTGTTTGCACACAGGTTTTACATGAATCATTGGCAATGCTGCAGGAGTGTAACATTAGGCAATCTAAAATATACCACGACTATGGGTGGGGATACAGTAGGCAGGGACGTGCAGTCAGGGGAGGCAGTGCCTCCCCTGTCATTAATGATTAAAATAATATAAAGAAGATACTTATGACACATATTCTGTGTCATAAGTATCTCCTTTATATTAATGTAATCATTATCCCTGTTTAAATGGGGTTGGGAGGCACCGATCGTGGTGCCTCCCAGTCAGATAGGGAAAGGTATGGGGAGCGGGGGGCGGGAGCGGGCGGGGCCTAGCAATGGGCATTAAAAGCCCATTGAAATAGCATAGGAAAGCGGCACCATTAGTGGTGCCGCTTTCACACAGGGACGTGCTTTCAACCTATGAAAGCACGTCCCCTGTCAGTCAGGCCACATTGATTGGCCAGCGGATCCGTCACTGGATCCGCTGTCAATCACTGTTGTGGGCGCGGCGGAGGTGCGGGTGTCAGCGGAGGTCCTGGCGGCGGCGGTGTAGGCGGCGGAGGGCGGGTGACGGCGGAGGTGCGGGCGGCGGCGATGCAGAGTTTGGCAGCGGAGCGGTAACCCATTTCAAAAATGGCGCCTCAGCGTCATTTTTTAAATTGAAGATGGCCACCGCAAGCCAATCACGGCTCGCCGCGTCATCGCTCCGCCCCCTCTGGCTGACTTATATAAGTCAGCGCGAGGGAGCGGCTGTCAGTCCGACGGCGGAGGAGGAGCTGAGAAGAGCTCCTGAAGGCTGAAGACGCCGGAAGTCCTGGATGGGCGGCGGCTATGCAAAAGAGCTTAATGGCCGCCACCTCCCAGGTGAAGATGCCGGGGAAGATGCTGGAAGCCCTGGGGAGGTGGCGCCCCCCAGGTGAAGACGCCGGAAGCCCTGGGGAGGCGGCGGCCATGCAAAAGAGCTTAAAGGCCGCCGCCCCCAGGTGAAGACCCTGTCAAATAAACTATTTTTTTTTAAAGAGACTGGTGTTTTTATTTTAATATTTTCTTTACAGGTGGAGAACAGGTGCCAGCAGGCCATTTATGTCCGGGCATGCTGGCACTTGTGGTTCTCCATGTGCCAGCATGCTGGGGCAGGCTTGCTGGGACCTATTGGCCACCTGTAAAGAACAATATTACTGTTCTTTACAGGTGGACCACAGGTGCCAGCGGGCCATTTATGTCCGGGCATGCTGGCACTTGTGGTTCTCCAAGTGCCAGCATGCTGGGGCAGGCTTGCTGGGACCTGTAGGCCACCTGTCAAGAACAATATTAACAATGAACCCCGCACCCACCGCCACCAGGGGTGCGGGGCATAGCACTGGGCTATCAGTGGTGCTGGTGCTGGTTATTGCTCGGGAGGGGGGACCCCATTTTCATTTTTTGGGGTCCCCACTTCCGAGGAATTCCAGCCCTGGGCTGACTGGTTTGGGGGGGATTAATGTTATGGCAGGGGGACCCCATACCGAGTGTCTCCCCTGCTATGGCATTAGACCCCCCTGGCTGGTTCTGCCCGGTGCTGGTTTCACGAATGTGTGTGTGTGTGGGGGGGGGGGGCTACACTTTTTTTTTTTACCCCACTCTATGGGAAGGGGGGGGGGGTTGGCTGCTTGTGCCTCCCCAGCCACCGACCTCACCGCACGCCACTGACAGTAGGTAAGTTCTGTCACCATAAGCTGTCTGCTGTGTATAGCAGATTTCCATCTGGGCTGCATTTGTGTGTTTGTAATAAGAAATTTGTTTTTACTGTACATTTAGTGGATACAGTATTTCTCCCCCATAACGGCACATCATACTGTACAGTTACCCCCATGTACTGTACCGTACCATACTGTATAATGGAATATTAATTGGAGAAAAATCAATATTAATGTAAAAAAAGGTATTTATTACAACATCCGATTGCATGTACTGTACTGATCAAAATGTACAGTACTCTTATTCAGGACTTATAAAACAGAAAATAACTGTTCATACACATCAATAACATTACTACTGTATAATATTCTACATTAGTTTATGCAATAATCAGACAAAGGCAATTTTATAAACATTTTTAATAATGCACCAATTTAAAATTTTAAACAGAAAATACAGTACAGAACTACATATTTGTGGCTTGACCATTTATTTTGACTATAACAGGTAATACTTTATACAGGTGATTTATATAATTATTACAATGCTAAGGTGTGAGTACTTCTAGCCAAAATTTCTTTATCCCATCCAACAGCAGCTGTTTTGTTGTTGGCTTCGCAACACTCCTAATGTACCTCTTCAATTGAGCCCACACTAATTCAATTGGATTCATGTCTGGTGATCTATAAAAAAAAAAAAAAAGAGTATAGAAAAAAAGTTAGTCAATTAATGACATTAAATAGAGAAAATTAAACATACGGTATTGTACTGTTTATTAAACCAAAAAATATATTTACAGTACTAGAGTGCTATCCAAAATTTTACTTGTACACTGTTGAAAGAATACTCACTCTGGTGGTGTGCGTTCCCAATTCATACCTTTCTCTTCCATAAATTTGGCTGAGGCGGAGTGTTTAGGATCATTGTCTTGGAATATCCTATGGTGAGTTGGGTAATATTTATTCACAAATGGCACCATACATCCCTCTACTATTGTTTCTTGGAAAAATTTCTTATCCATGATCCCTACAGAAATAAAAAAATGTTGTTCATTAATAAGCAACTCATTTTATTGTGCAGTTACATGTACTCTACAGAACAGCATGTATTTTTACAGAACACAGGCACAGAATAAAGTATAGTACTCTACCTTCAAAAAATAATAGGGGACCAGCTCCTAATCGTGTTATGCCTCCCCATACATGGACTTTCAATGGATGCTTTGGGCGGGGCTTTAATGAGATATGGTTACGTTTCCGGAATGACATTCTGGAGAACCGTTCAAGGGCAAGAGATGATTCATCTGTGAAAATGACATCATGAAATGTTTCACCACTCTCAATCCATCGCCGTGCCTGTTCCACTCTCTTTTCTTTATTCACATCTCTTATCATGGGAGATATCCTGTGAAGAGCCAAAAATAATGAAATCAGATACAGTAATGAAATTACTGATTTACAGATTACTGTATATACAGTAGACTGTATGTGCAGTATACTGTATTATATACCTACTGTATACATTAAACTGTACATACATTACAGTATATACAGATACCCCAGGGTGCCACATTATGGGAGCTATGGCCCCGGGAGAGACATTTGGTTTCACACAGGAACAGATTGACAAAATCCTATCCAAGGAAAGTGTCCCTGCTACGGACTCCGTTATGAAAGCAGAAGATTGTTTATTTCAATTGATGAAGTACAAACGTCGGGAGATTGACTTTCTATTACACGGAATCTCGCTTACTGAATACTATAAAGAACATAAGATTCCTAGAGGTTTCCGGGTTCGGAATGTGCCCACGATTGGGCGACACAACCCCGACTTTGTAAGAAAATGGATAGGAATTTTGAACAGGTGTGCCTTTGACCTCATGACTCTCGTAATTGAAGAAGCTAACAGGGAACTAGAGGTCATTAGACATAAGATTGCTGCATTTGAAAAAGAGAATTTAAAAGTGTTGGAACAGGAGGAATCACAAGATTGGATGGGAAAACTAGAATCCCAATGTGATCAGTACCGTCGTAATTTACTAAAATTTAAACGAAATAAAAAAATGATGGTTGACCAAGATTACGACGACAACAAAGTATATAGATGGCTGGCGGGCATGGATTTGCAGGACAGATCAAGGCCGTCCCAGAAACGCCGCCCCTGGCAGAGGCAGAGACAAGGCAATAAAAGTGCAAAGTCAAGTAGCGATAGTGACTTTGCCTTCTCTGAAACGGATGACCCGACTAGTGCTGTCCCTTTGGAACGGGGCCCCCGAGAAGGGCAGGCACAAACCGATGCACTCCCACCCACCGGGGTGGCCAGAACAAAAGGCGTCAGAAGGGCGGCCCAAAAAAAGACTTACAATTAGTTTTCAATCTCTCTAAAAGAACATTGACATCCGACGAAATTTCTGTCCTTAGCAAGGGACTCAGTTTTGTGCCTACCAACTTACATGATCCATTTGCCTGGTCGAGGGACCTTCATAGATTTACAAGAAAACTTCGGTTGAAAGAATTCTTTCAAAATACACCACAGGAGGCTGGGAAAACCTCTATTTTTGATACCTTTTTGAAGAAGAAATCTAGGTCAAATTTTGATCCTGTTTCATCCAACCCCTCCATCAAGACATTCAATAGACTTATGGATGATTCCATTAACAAGTATGTGACAGCACCGGCTAAAATCAAGCGGAATTTATCTACCGAGGAGAGACAGGCAATTACTAATTTGCAATCATATAGTGACATTGTTATTCGGCCCGCCGATAAGGGCGGGGCCATAGTCATCTTGGATATTGAGTATTACCGTGAGGAGGCTCTGTCACAACTGATGGAGGAAGGAGTATACCGCAAGTTACGGGGAAACCCGGTTATGGAGTATCAGCAGGAACTCTTTGCCATCTTGGAAAAAGCAAAAGATGAGGGGCATTTACCAGAAAAAGTGTATAAAGCGCTGTGTGTAGCCCATCCAAGAAGTCCGCTGCTATATACAATTCCTAAGCTCCATAAACACCAAACGAGACCTCCGGGAAGACCGATTATCTCTGCAAAAGACTCGCTATATCAACCAGTGTCACAACTCCTCGATAGCATTCTCCAGCCACTCCTACCGGTCCAAAAAACATTTCTTAAGGACACTAATTCATTCATCATTAAATTACAGGATCTACAGAAATTGGCGCCAGGCACGTTGATATGCTGCCTAGATGTGTGTAGCCTCTATACTTCTATCCCGCATCATGATGGGATGAGGGCGATGAAGGCTTTTCTTGATAAAAATTTGGCCACATCAGCATTTAACCATACCTTGTTTCTTAGATTATTAGAGCTCACATTATACAGGAACTATTTCCTGTTCGATAGTGAGTTTTATTTACAGCTACGAGGGTGCGCGATGGGATCATCGGTAGCACCCTCGTATGCTAACATTTTTATGTTTGCAGAAGAGAACATGATGTTTTTCCTGGACCGTAGAGTGGCTGATAACATCATAATGTACACCAGGTACATTGATGATGTCTTCCTCCTGTGGGGTGGTGGAAAGGAGGCATTTGAAGATCTTATGGTGAACATTAATTCTTCACCCTCACCCATTAAATTCACATACACTTGTGATGAAAGGGAAGCTACCTTCCTTGATGTAAAAATCATCTTAGAACAAGGTGTCATTTCCACAGAAATATTCTCTAAACCCACAGATAGGAACACGTTGTTGATGGCCTCCAGCCACCACCCTGAACCATTGAAGCGGGGCCTTCCTCTGTCCCAAATGATGCGGGTGGCGCGCATCATGAGTGACAGAACAAAAATCCCTGACCTTTTAGATAACATGATCTCTAAATTTTTGGTTAGGGGTTATAACGAATCATTATTACAAAAACAAAAGAGTAGGGTCCTTCAAATGTCCAGGAAAGAATTGCTGTATCCAGCACGGGAAAAAAGAACCAGGGATATTTTTCCCTGGCCCAGTGACTTTTCTACAGCTAGTCCTATCGTTCGTAGGGCATCACAAGCCCTCTGGCCGATAGTGGCCTCTGATCCAGATTTGGCATCTTTTAAAAATATTAAACCAGTCACAGCATTTAGGAGAGGTGCGAATCTTCGTGATCTGGTCGTAAAGACAGATATTTCATGTATGAAGGGTCTGGATGAAGTAAAAATTCAGAAAACCCCCCCGGGGTGTTACCGCTGCCCCAAATGTGCCACATGCAAATACATGGTTGCATGTAAAGATTTTAGACATCTGTATCGGGATGTGAAGTTCACTATTAGACAAGTGATTACATGTAACACGTCATATGTAGTGTGGGCTTTACTACATTGGGCAGACTACGCGTAAACTCAGTGAGCGTATGGCGGGCCACCGGTTGATCAACCGGTTTGGAGGGCAAACCGGTTGATCAACCGGTGGCCCGACACTTTTATTCAGCCAAACATACCATCAATTCTTTAAAATATTTTGGTATAGAACATGTGCTGGCTACTTTGAGGGGAGGTGACAGGGCCAAGATGTTATTAGAAAAAAGAGACCCGATGGATCATGAGGCTAGACACTTTCTGGCCTTGGGGTCTCAATGATAAAATTAATTGGAATGTGTTTATATAGTATTCCAATAACCAGCGACATTATGATACTGTGTTCATTGTCCCACACAATAAAGGATGCTATAGGTGACGATTTATCTTTTCAAATTGACCCCTTTGAGTGCAGTTAATTATTTATGACAGATGGCCTGTAGTACTGGGAACATAATTTGCTGTCTCCAGTTCACTATGGGTATTGTTTTTATTTGTATGTTATATTGTCTTAATGTTAGTGTATTATTGTCATTAGCTGTATGTATATGTTTGTGTTTTCTTTAACATAGGGGGCGCTCAAGCGGCCCACCTCCACACAGCGCCTGACAGCGGGGAGAGCGACCTTTGACATCCAACTGATGTGCGGCTGGGCCTGGCTGACACGCAAGCGCTGGGTCTCCATGGCAACAGTGACGCGCCGGGCGGAAGTGATCTGGCGACTCGGCACCCGGAAGCAGGAACGCGAGGAGGAGATGCGGCAGCTGGCGTGCCCGGGAGGTATATAGGGGGGTAAGTGTTCTATGTATGTTTGTTTACACTACTATGTATTGGGCCTGAGGAAGGGGCAGATGCCCTGAAACGGCTGTTGCCTTTGAATACAAGTCTTTTCTGCATATTACTGTCTCCAGGTCCGTTCTTTTCTGGATCTATGTGAATATTTTGTCCTGGCACGGAGCAAGTTGTGGATAGAGCTGAGGAGTGCCGACTGCTTTGCAAGTGTATATATATATATATATATATATATATATATATATACACACACACACACACACAAACACAGTATACAGTATGTAATCATCACAATAAGCCGGCAATGCTTCATTGCTGTCTCTGAGTGCCTATACAGTAGGTATCTCTCTTGGGATAGATTATATATATATATATATATACATACACACACACACATACACATACTGTATATAGTATAATGAACACACTCTGTATAATGATTTATGGCATTGTTATATCACTTATCAAGGGATTATTAACAGTGAATAAGTGTGCATTTACTGTATGGTTTATACTGCTTTCAGTATTTTACCTTGTTGCGCCAAAGGTCCATCCCATTTTCCGTCGCATCCTTCTGACGCTGGTGGCCGATATGTCCAAGTCATACTTGGAATGGAGCATTTGTTTTATTTGCAAAGCAGTACGCTCATCATCCTCGCGAGTTAGTTCCTCCACAATTTGTTGCACTCTCCTACAGTACAATACAGTATGAAAAATATGTACTAATGAACAGCACAATCACAGTTAGATGAAGTGTTTTTTTTTTATTTCCAAAAAATTGTCTATGGTATACAGCAAGTCATTTAAACATTACAGTTGTGTACAGTACGTACCATGTGCATTTTGTAGGAAATACAAATCTGGGCGTTCTCTCGAAAGCATGATAGCGCACCGTTTCTAAAGTGACTATAATGCCACTTTCCTTGAGCCATGCATGGATCTCTTTGATGGTTTTATTTTCTTTTTTCATGTTGGCGATTATCTTGCTCATCGTTTTGTTGATAGTTACTGGCATGTTGTCCAACTGTAATTCCTGTATGGAGAAAAAACATTTGTGAATACGGTAATCTACAATTTACACATCTGAAAATTTGTAAGAGTTTTATGATAAAAGTTAATACTGTACATGTTTACTATATAGTACCTGATGTTCAAATTTTAGTACTGTATACTGTACAGTACTGAAAATACCACATCAGTGTTATGGACTGCAATTAGTTTCCTGTATAAAACAGATACAGTAAATAACCCTCCTTGGAAGTGCATGGGCCCTGTGAGACTTCCAGTAGTGTTCAGCATAAGGGGCGACTGACATGATGTACAAGCATTACATACAGTACATGTCAGTACTGTATGTAAATTCTTCAATTATTGCCTAACAACAATGCTGCTTACTGTATATTAAATACTGTAGGCCTAGAAATGTGCATCTCAATACGGTAGTTAAAAAACACAGGGGCCTATGGGGATAAGTGAGTTATATGCATATTAAAAATGGCCGCCGACCGTGAACCCCCAGCACGTGGCAGCGCTCGGATATGGAATGAGAGATGGCATGAGTTTTACAGGCCATGGGGCAATGCTGAAGGAGCGTCACAATCCCCTTGCTAAAATACACCGGGATAAGCGAGATCTATGCACATTACGTTACACCGAGCTTGATCGCATAGCAACCTGACAAAATGGCCGCCGACCGTGAACCCCCAGTACGTGGCAGCGCTCGGATATGGAGTGAAAGATGGCATAAATTTTACAGGCCAAGGGGCAATGCTGAAGGAGTGTCACAATCCCCTAGCTAAAATACACTGGGATAAGCGAGGTCTGTGCACATTACGTTACACCGAGCTCGATCGCATAGCAACCTGACAAAATGGCCGCCGACCGTGAACCCCCAGCACGTGGCAGCGCTCGGATATGGAGTGAGAGATGGCATGAGTTTTACAGGCCAAGGGGCAATGCTGAAGGAGCATCACAATCCCCTAGCTAAAATACACAGGAATAAGCGAGGTCTATGCACATTACATTACACCGAGCTCGATCGCATAGCAACCTGATAAAATGGCCGCCGACCGTGAACCCCCAGCACGTGGCAGCGCTCGGATATGGAATGAGAGATGGCATACGTTTTACAGGCCAAGGGGCAATGCACAGGGACATTACAGTAAGGATATTCATGTAAGTATATAAATAATTGTAAACAGTAAATGAAAGAATTACCGATCAAATACTGTATTTAGAAACTGTGTCAATGAGCTGGAACATGTGAGGCTAGCAGAAGTTTTCAACTGCAGAAACACAGAGCAAATTATCAGGAGATTTCTCAAAGGTCGGAGACTATCCACACAGCAAGTCTGATTACGAGGAAACAGCTTTGCAAAGTGGGTAGCGGGCAGTGACTGAGACGCTCTTTTATTCACATTCAAACAAAGGGAATTCTTCCTGCAGAAAGCATGCTCTGTGATTGGTGTAAGGATGAATGCGCCTATACTGGCACCAATTACAGAGCATACTTTCAGCGGGAAGAATTCCCTTTGTTTGAATGTGAATAAAAGAGCGTCTCAGTCGATCTGTGTGTAAAAGATAACAAGTATTGTAAAATAAAAAAATTACAGTAATACTGTAGGAAACTAGTGTGTCTGTAACAAAAATAATGATTACCACTTCCGGAGCTCTGCTGGTCAGGTTTGGGATCCTGGGTGGGTGGCGTATGTTCCTGGGTGGGTGGGGCATGTGCTGCTGTGGAAAAATCACACTAACATAAGCTGCTGTACAGTACAATGAAATACAGTACAGTAAATAATGGATAAAAATAAATCATAAAATATCATAAGATACAGTATGCCGGCGCTCAGTATCCCGACGATGGCATCCCGAATGCAAAAATACCAAATCAGAAAATCCCCACAGGGGGTTGTTAAGTATATTCCCCCACCTAACCAAAAACCTACCCTCAAGCAGCCTAATCCTCCCACTTGGTGCTTAACCCTAAGTCCCCCCTGGTGTTGCCTAAACCTAACCACCCATGGCCGCAGCACAACCCTAACCCTACTCGCTCCCTCAGTATCGCTCAGTACCCAGATGATGGCACCCCGAATGCAAAAATTCCAAATGCAAAAATCCCAACAATGGTTCGTTAAGTACTGTATAGTACTGTACCCAGTTGTGAAAGAACAGTAGGGTGGTATGGAGTACCATTAAGAAATTTGGTGGTGGTACACAGTACCATCAGCCCTCCACTGGTGCATAATTTATAAGGGCCAATTTTGTGTGTGGTACATAATATGGTGTCAGTGGCATAACTGGTGGTACTGTGAGAAAAAAAATAACAGTGCTGTAAGTGAAGATGTCAAGTTGTAACATGTACTATACAGGTTCCAGGACACATGTACAGTAGTGTAACGATGACAGTCACACCAGAATTCTCGTTACACAATACCATTGGGAAGCGAGGCAGAAATCAGAGAGTAGTGTGCTTACCGGATGATATGGGGCCTGGCGGCGCCTCCTCCTGGCCATGTGTTGAGTGCGGGCGGGCAGGTGGTGGTGGTGGTACTGTGAGAAAATAAATAACAGCGCTGTAAGTGAAGCTCTCAAGTTGTAACATGTACTGTACAGTATCCAGGACACATGTACAGTAGTGTAACGATGACAGTCGCACCAGAATTCTCGTTACACAATACCATTGGGAAGCGAGGCAGAAATAAGAGAGTAGTGTGCTTACTGGATGATATGGGGCCTGGCGGCGCCTCCTCCTGGCCATGTGTTGGGTGCGGGCGGGCAGGTAGTGGTGGTGGTGGTACTGTGGGGAAAAAAATAACAGTACTGTAAGTGAAGCTGTCAATTTGTAACATGTACTGTACAGTATCCAGGACACATGTACAGTAGTGTAACGATGACAGTCGCACCAGAATTATCGTTACACAATACCTTTGGGAAGCAAAGCAGTGATCGGAGAGTAGTGTGCTTACCGGCTGCACTGGTGCCTGGCGGCGCCTCCTCGGGGCCATGCGCCGGGTGCAGGCGGGCAGGTGGTGGTGGTGGTACTGTGGGAAAATTTGTCATACGAGGGTATTAAAACACGGTGGACGCCACTAATACAATTTAGAAATCCCTAGCACCCCTAGGGGGGAGACAGCAGCACAGAGAATATCAGCGGGCAGCATAACTCCTGACTGCCTGGACCTATTTACAACACACTCGGTACACATCTGACTATATCAGGACATGCATGATACAGTATGTCAGTGATAACAGGGCTGCATGTGACACGGACAGTGACATGATGTGAGGAGGGGAATGCAGGTAGAAAAAACCAAACACTCAGAGAGTTATATACTGGAAGTACAGTAGCATGGTCCCCCTGCAGCACAGAGTATATCAGGAGATAGATAATGTGCTGCGCTATATAAGAAACTATAAAAAAAAAAGAATTTCACAGGAGCACCAACATGATGTGAGGAGGGGAATGGGGGAAGCAGGGAGACACAGACTGAGAGTTATATAGTGGGAGGAGCAGGGTCCCCAGCAGCACAGAGTATATCAGGAGATGAGTGATGTGTCAGTGATGACAGTGCTGCATGTGACAGGGGCAGTGACATGATGTGAGGAGGGGAATGGAGGCAGAAAGAAGCCACTGACTGAGAGTTGTATAGTGGGAAGAGCGAGGGGACCAAAAAGGGGTCCGGCCACTACACAATCTCCATCAGAGAAGCCAGATACAGTATGTTGAAAGTATACAGTATATTAGATCACCACAAACGTAAATTAACAAACAACTATCACTGTAATTTACCATCCTCATCCCATAGCACGGGTATTCAGATATCTACAATGTTATTTATACTGTGTGTTTAATATTTACATTTAGTTTTGTAAACAGACATTCTTAACATCACGGGCAACCAGATCTCACAGGAAGTGTCCCACCCTCCATCCCATCCGGATTGCAGTGAGTTATCTGTGCTGGTCAGGACAGGGGGGTGGGACTGTATAAATCACTACAGTATGACAATACTTACCAGCTTGGCGGCGCCTGTCCCGCCTCCTGTGCCGTCGTGCTCCCAGCCCTGTAAAAATATATATACAGTATAATGGCAGCATACTGTACAGCCAATGAAATTCAACATTGACAGCATCTTTATGACATCACAATCAATGGAATTGTTCATTCTAGTACCCTGCACCTAATCACTCAGGAGGGCATAGTGTACTGTACTGTCTACTAAACTTAAGGGGCACATTTCTAAATGTGACATACAGTACACTTACAGTATCACTACAGTACAGTAGATCCAGGGTATTAGACAGAACACTACCTTTATAGACATTGTAACACACATTAGCATTGCCCTTATAAAAATTATGACACACATCAGCATGCAGCCCTCCCACCCTTAACCATCTCAGTACTGTTCATTACAGTATAAATTGATTTTATGACAGATGATGCAGCACTCACCTGAATTCATCTTATTCACGTCATGTCACAGTAGTGCAGTTTATTCACGTCACAGTACTGTCCTTGATTCACGTTGTGTCACACAGTAGAGCACCTTATTCACGTTACTGTACTGTACGTCACAGTAGTGCAGTAGTATATCCACATTACGTCACAAAGTAGAGATCTGCCACAGTCATGAACCTTATAACACATTATGCAAGAGTAATGCACCTCAGAAAACATTAGGCCACTGTAACATCCCTTAGAATAATTTCTGCCACAGTAACGTCCCTTAGAACACTGTACTATCTGAAACAGAAATCTCCCTTATAACAAAAAATATTGACTGGAACTTTGGGAATAAAACCCGGGACTCTCAGCGTGGGAGGCAGGAGACTGCAATTACAGCAGCACGTTATACTGAATAATAATGTACGATACACTGCACAATACGCTGCAGGTACACTGCACGACACACTGAAATTACACCACACGATGCACTGCACGACACTGCATATACACTGCACTATGTGATACAGTACACTGCACAATACGACAAACTGCACATTACACTGCACAATACGCTGCAGGTACACTGCACGACACGCTGCACGACACTGCATACTGTATGCACTGCACTGCGTAATACGAGAAACTGCACATTACACTGCAACATATGATACAATGGCCCTCATTCCGAGTTGTTCGCTCTGTATTTTTCATCGCATCGCAGTGAAAATCCGCTTAGTACGCATGCGCAATGTTCGCACTGCGACTGCGCCAAGTAACTTTACTATGATGAAAGTATTTTTACTCACGGCTTTTTCTTCGCTCCGGCGATCGTAATGTGATTGACAGGAAATGGGTGTTACTGGGCGGAAACACGGCGTTTCAGGGGCGTGTGGCTGAAAACGCTACCGTTTCCGGAAAAAACGCAGGAGTGGCCGGGGAAACGGTGGGAGTGCCTGGGCGAACGCTGGGTGTGTTTGTGACGTCAACCAGGAACGACAAGCACTGAAATGATCGCACAGGCAGAGTAAGTCTGGAGCTACTCTGAAACTGCTAAGTAGTTAGTAATCGCAATATTGCGAATACATCGGTCGCAATTTTAAGAAGCTAAGATTCACTCCCAGTAGGCGGCGGCTTAGCGTGTGTAACTCTGCTAAATTCGCCTTGCGACCGATCAACTCGGAATGAGGGCCAATGTACACTGCACAAAACACTGCAATTACCACGTGTATACAGTAGAGATGAGCGGGTTCGGTTTCTCTGAAACCGAACCCGCACGAACTTCATGTTTTTTTCACGGGTCCGAGCAGACTCGGATCCTCCCGCCTTGCTCGGTTAACCCGAGCGCGCCCGAACGTCATCATGACGCTGTCGGATTCTCGCGAGACTCGGATTCTATATAAGGAGCCGCGCGTCGCCGCCATTTTCACACGTGCATTGAGATTGATAGGGAGAGGACGTGGCTGGCGTCCTCTCTATTAGAAATTAGATTAGAAGAGAGAGAGAGATTGTGCAGAGTCAGACAGAGTTTACCACAGTGACCAGTGCAGTTGTTGTTAGTTAACTTTTATTTATTTTAATATAATATATCCGTTCTCTGCTATATCCGTTCTCTGCCTGAAAAAAAACGATACACAGCAGCAGCCAGTCACACAGTGTGACTCAGTCTGTGTGCACTCAGCTCAGCCCAGTGTGCTGCACATCAATGTATAAAAGGCAAAGCTTATAATAATTGTGGGGGAGACTGGGGAGCACTGCAGGTTGTTATAGCAGGAGCCCCCAGGAGTACATAATATTATATTAATTTAAAATTAAACAGTGCACACTTTTGCTGCAGGAGTGCCACTGCCAGTGTGACTAGTGGTGACCAGTGCCTGACCACCAGTATAGTAGTATATTGTTGTATGTATTGTATACTATCTCTTTATCAACCAGTCTATATTAGCAGCAGACACAGTACAGTGCAGTAGTTCACGGCTGTGGCTACCTCTGTGTCGGCAGTCGGAACTCGGCAGGCAGTCCGTCCATCCATAATTGTATTACAATATATACCACCTAACCGTGGTATTTTTTTTTCTTTCTTTATACCGTCGTCATAGTGTCATACTAGTTGTTACGAGTATACTACTATCTCTTTATCAACCAGTGTACAGTGCGGTAGTTCACGGCTGTGGCTACCTCTGTGTCGGCAGTCGGCAGGCAGTCCGTCCATCCATAATTGTATTATTATTATAATATATACCACCTAACCGTGGTTTTTTTTTCATTCTTATACCGTCATAGTGTCATACTAGTTGTTACGAGTATACTACTATCTCTTTATCAACCAGTGTACAGTGCGGTAGTTCATGGCTGTGGCTACCTCTGTGTCGGCAGTCGGCAGGCAGTCCGTCCATCCATAATTGTATTATTATTATAATATATACCACCTAACCGTGGTTTTTTTTTCATTCTTTATACCGTCATAGTGTCATACTAGTTGTTACGAGTATACTACTATCTCTTTATCAACCAGTGTACAGTGCGGTAGTTCACGGCTGTGGCTACCTCTGTGTCGGCAGTCGGCAGGCAGTCCGTCCATCCATAATTGTATTATTATTATAATATATACCACCTAACTGTGGTATTTTTTTTTCTTTCTTTATACCGTCGTCATAGTGTCATACTAGTTGTTACGAGTATACTACTATCTCTTTATCAACCAGTGTACAGTGCGGTAGTTCACGGCTGTGGCTACCTCTGTGTCGGCAGTCGGCAGGCAGTCCGTCCATCCATAATTGTATTATTATTATAATATATACCACCTAACCGTGGTTTTTTTTTCATTCTTTATACCGTCGTCATAGTGTCATACTAGTTGTTACGAGTATACTACTATCTCTTTATCAACCAGTGTACAGTGCGGTAGTTCACGGCTGTGGCTACCTCTGTGTCGGAAGTCGGCAGGCAGTCCGTCCATCCATAATTGTATTATTATTATAATATATACCACCTAACCGTGGTTTTTTTTTCATTCTTTATACCGTCGTCATAGTGTCATACTAGTTGTTACGAGTATACTACTATCTCTTTATCAACCAGTGTACAGTGCGGTAGTTCACGGCTGTGGCTACCTCTGTGTCGGCAGTCGGCAGGCAGTCCGTCCATCCATAATTGTATTATTATTATAATATATACCACCTAACCGTGGTTTTTTTTTCATTCTTTATACCGTCGTCATAGTGTCATACTAGTTGTTACGAGTATACTACTATCTCTTTATCAACCAGTGTACAGTGCGGTAGTTCACGGCTGTGGCTACCTCTGTGTCGGCAGTCGGCAGGCAGTCCGTCCATCCATAATTGTATTATTATTATAATATATACCACCTAACCGTGGTTTTTTTTTCATTCTTTATACCGTCGTCATAGTGTCATACTAGTTGTTACGAGTATACTACTATCTCTTTATCAACCAGTGTACAGTGCGGTAGTTCACGGCTGTGGCTACCTCTGTGTCGGCAGTCGGCAGGCAGTCCGTCCATCCATAATTGTATTATTATTATAATATATACCACCTAACCGTGGTTTTTTTTTCATTCTTTATACCGTCGTCATAGTGTCATACTAGTTGTTACGAGTATACTACTATCTCTTTATCAACCAGTGTACAGTGCGGTAGTTCACGGCTGTGGCTACCTCTGTGTCGGCAGTCGGCAGGCAGTCCGTCCATCCATAATTGTATTATTATTATAATATATACCACCTAACCGTGGTTTTTTTTTCATTCTTTATACCGTCGTCATAGTGTCATACTAGTTGTTACGAGTATACTACTATCTCTTTATCAACCAGTGTACAGTGCGGTAGTTCACGGCTGTGGCTACCTCTGTGTCGGAACTCGGCAGGCAGTCCGTCCATCCATAATTGTATTATATACCACCTAACCGTGGTTTTTTTATACCACCTAACCGTGGCAGTCCGTCCATAATTGTATACTAGTATCCAATCCATCCATCTCCATTGTTTACCTGAGGTGCCTTTTAGTTCTGCCTATAAAATATGGAGAACAAAAAAGTTGAGGTTCCAAAATTAGGGAAAGATCAAGATCCACTTCCACCTCGTGCTGAAGCTGCTGCCACTAGTCATGGCCGAGACGATGAAATGCCAGCAACGTCGTCTGCCAAGGCCGATGCCCAATGTCATAGTACAGAGCATGTCAAATCCAAAACACCAAATATCAGAAAAAAAAGGACTCCAAAACCTAAAATAAAATTGTCGGAGGAGAAGCGTAAACTTGCCAATATGCCATTTACCACACGGAGTGGCAAGGAACGGCTGAGGCCCTGGCCTATGTTCATGGCTAGTGGTTCAGCTTCACATGAGGATGGAAGCACTCAGCCTCTCGCTAGAAAAATGAAAAGACTCAAGCTGGCAAAAGCAGCACAGCAAAGAACTGTGCATTCTTCGAAATCCCAAATCCGAATTCCGAGCCCACCCGCTGGCGGTGATGCAGGGCAGTCTGGAGCGACTGCTGATGCTGACATCTGGTCCGGACTGAAGGACCTGACAACCATTACGGACATGTCGTCTACTGTCACTGCATATGATTCTCTCACCATTGATAGAATGGTGGAGGATTATATGAGTGACCGCATCCAAGTAGGCACGTCACACAGTCCGTACTTATACTGGCAGGAAAAAGAGGCAATTTGGAGGCCCTTGCACAAACTGGCTTTATTCTACCTAAGTTGCCCTCCCACAAGTGTGTACTCCGAAAGAGTGTTTAGTGCCGCCGCTCACCTTGTCAGCAATCGGCGTACGAGGTTACATCCAGAAAATGTGGAGAAGATGATGTTCATTAAAATGAATTATAATCAATTCCTCCGCGGAGACATTGACCAGCAGCAATTGCCTCCACAAAGTACACAGGGAGCTGAGATGGTGGATTCCAGTGGGGACGAATTGATAATCTGTGAGGAGGGGGATGTACACGGTGATATATCGGAGGATGATGATGAGGTGGACATCTTGCCTCTGTAGAGCCAGTTTGTGCAAGGAGAGATTAATTGCTTCTTTTTTGGTGGGGGTCCAAACCAACCCGTCATTTCAGTCACAGTCGTGTGGCAGACCCTGTCACTGAAATGATGGGTTGGTTAAAGTGTGCATGTCCTGTTTTGTTTATACAACATAAGGGTGGGTGGGAAGGGCCCAAGGACAATTCCATCTTGCACCTCTTTTTTCTTTTATTTTTCTTTGCGTCATGTGCTGTTTGGGGAGGGTTTTTTGGAAGGGACATCCTGCGTGACACTGCAGTGCCACTCCTAGATGGGCCAGGTGTTTGTGTCGGCCACTAGGGTCGCTAATCTTACTCACACAGCTACCTCATTGCGCCTCTTTTTTTCTTTGCGTCATGTGCTGTTTGGGGAGGGTTTTTTGGAAGGGACATCCTGCGTGACACTGCAGTGCCACTCCTAGATGGGCCCGGTGTTTGTGTCGGCCACTAGGGTCGCTTATCTTTCTCACACAGTCAGCTACCTCATTGCGCCTCTTTTTTTCTTTGCGTCATGTGCTGTTTGGGGAGGGTTTTTTGGAAGGGACATCCTGCGTGACACTGCAGTGCCACTCCTAGATGGGCCAGGTGTTTGTGTCGGCCACTAGGGTCGCTAATCTTACTCACACAGCTACCTCATTGCGCCTCTTTTTTTCTTTGCGTCATGTGCTGTTTGGGGAGGGTTTTTTGGAAGGGACATCCTGCGTGACACTGCAGTGCCACTCCTAGATGGGCCCGGTGTTTGTGTCGGCCACTAGGGTCGCTTATCTTTCTCACACAGTCAGCTACCTCATTGCGCCTCTTTTTTTCTTTGCGTCATGTGCTGTTTGGGGAGGGTTTTTTGGAAGGGACATCCTGCGTGACACTGCAGTGCCACTCCTAGATGGGCCCGGTGTTTGTGTCGGCCACTAGGGTCGCTAATCTTACTCACACAGCTACCTCATTGCGCCTCTTTTTTTCTTTGCGTCATGTGCTGTTTGGGGAGGGTTTTTTGGAAGGGACATCCTGCGTGACACTGCAGTGCCACTCCTAGATGGGCCCGGTGTTTGTGTCGGCCACTAGGGTCGCTGAGCTTAGTCATCCAGCGACCTCGGTGCAAATTTTAGGACTAAAAATAATATTGTGAGGTGTAAGGTGTTCAGAATAGACTGAAAATGAGTGTTAATTATGGTTATTGAGGTTAATAATACTATGGGATCAAAATGACCCCCAAATTCAATGTTTTAAGATGTTTTTTAGGGTTTTTTGAAAAAACCACCCGAATCCAAAACACACCCGAATCCGACAAAAAAAATTCGGTGAGGTTTTGCCAAAACGCGGTCGAACCCAAAACACGGCCGCGGAACCGAACCCAAAACCAAAACACAAAACCCGAAAAATTTCAGGCGCTCATCTCTAGTATACAGTACACTGCACGATGTGATTCACTATGCATTACACTCACTGCACAATACCATATACTGAATGTACACTGCATGACACGCTGCAATTACGCAGCACGATACACTGTGATACACTGCATATACTGTACACGGCATGATACACTGCACAATCGTAGACCACGTGGATTGTAAAGAACTATATATACACACAAGTTAAAAATAATAATAATAGTTTTTGTAAAACTCATGTCAATCTTTTTCCATGTCAACTTAACGGCCATGTCAACCTACAGTATAACTGTTGTCAACCAATTTCAAAAGCCACACCATCTCGGTCGACACCAATTGGTTGACACCAGATCTAGGTCGACATGGTGTGTCGACCTAGATGGTGTCACTTTTGACATGGATAGTAAATGTAAGAAAAACTGGAAAAGTGTAAAAAAAAACAAATTGACCTTTTGACCCTGGTTAATGTTTGGGCCTTGTTTAACCATTTGTTTACCACAGATACAGTGCTGTATAGACCGGATACCTGCTGCTACAGCAGTCACCTGCTATAATGTACTGTACCTGTAACTACAGTAACTTAAAGTACAGTAATCTACAGTGATGTACTGTACTTACAATCCCTTATGGCCTGCAGGCGCCTTGGAGTCCTGCGGACAAGGTCACTCCACCTCCTCTGCAAGGACCTCACGGATCTCCTCCGATTGTATGTTCGGAGGATCTCCCTGCTGGTCCTCCTGTAGGCTCTGACCTTCTCCTCGTTGCTGGCGAGACTTCTGTCCCGCCAGCGAACGAGGAGACGCAGCTCACCGAGAGCATAAGGACGGTCCCTTAAAGCAGCCATGACACCGTACTTATGCGCAATGAGCGTCTCAGACGTTGTGCGTCTCAGACGTCGTGCGTTCCAGGCAATCAGCGTTGTTACTGTGTGACAGTTTCCCTTAGTTTTGAATATGCCCTTTGTTTGACCACGGTATTTCTCTAACGTCCTAGTGGATGCTGGGGACTCCGTAAGGACCATGGGGAATATTTATTTATTATTTATTTATTTATTTATTAACAGTTTCTTATATAGCGCAGCATATTCCGTTGCGCTTTACAATTAGAACAACAGTAATAGAACAAAACTGGGTAAAAACAGACAGACAGAGGTAGGAAGGAATAGACGGGCTCCGCAGGAGACTGGGCACTCTAAGAAAGATTTAGTACTACTGGTGTGCACTGGCTCCTCCCTCTATGCCCCTCCTCCAGACCTCAGTTAGAATCTGTGCCCGGACAGAGCTGGGTGCATTTTAGTGAGCTCTCCTGAGCTTGCTAATAAGAAAGTATTTTAGTTAGGTTTTTTATTTTCAGAGAGCTTCTGCTGGCAACATACTCTCTGCTACGTGGGACTGAGGGGAGAGAAGCAAACCTACTAACTGCGGCTAGGTTGCGCTTCTTAGGCTACTGGACACCATTAGCTCCAGAGGGATCGAACACAGGAACCTAACCTTGGTTGTCCGTTCCCGGAGCCGCGCCGCCGTCCCCCTCACAGAGCCAGAAGACAGAAGCCGGCGGGTTGAAGCAAGAAGACGTCAAAATCGGCGGCAGAAGACTCCTGTCTTCATATGAGGTAGCGCACAGCACTGCAGCTGTGCGCCATTGCGCCCGCACTAACCCACACACTCCGGTCACTGTAGGGTGCAGGGCGCAGGGGGGGGGCACCCTGGGCAGCAATTGATTACCTCCTGGCAAAAAGCAGCATATATACAGCTGGGCACTGTAAAATGCATGAGCCCCCGCCATTAATTTTACACAAAATCGCGGGACAGAAGCCCGCCGCTTCTTCCTCAGCACTCACCAGCCCCATTTTCTCTCCACAGCTCCGCTGAGAGGAAGCTCCCCAGGCTCTCCCCTGCAGAAGCACGATAGAGAGGGTGAAAAAGAGAGGGGGGGCACATAAATTTGGCGTAAAAACAATATATACAGCAGCTACTGGGTTAACACTAAGTTACTGTGTGATTCCTGGGTAATATAGCGCTGGGGTGTGTGCTGGCATACTCTCTCTCTGTCTCTCCAAAGGGCCTTGTGGGGGAACTGTCTTCATATAGAGCATCCCCTGTGTGTGTGTGGTGTGTCGGTACGTGTGTGTCGACATGTCTGAGAAAAGGCTCCCTTAAGGAGGAGATGGAGCTAATATGTGTGTGAGAGGGTGTCTCCGTCGACAACGCCGACACCTGTTTGGATATGTGTAAGTGCTAAGGTGAATTTATTGCACAAAAGATTAGAGAACAGACAGGAAATCTACCCATGTCTGTCCCTATGGTGCAGAGACCTTCAGAGTCTCACAATGCTCACTATCCAAGATAATAAACACTGATATCGACACGGAGTTTGACTCCAGTGTCGACTACGATAATGCAAAGTTACAGCCAAAATGGCAGAAAAGTATTCAATATATGATTATTGTAATAAAAGATGATTGGCATATCACTGATGACTCATTTGTCCCTGACACAAGGGTACACATGTTTAAGGGGAAGAAAGCTGAGGTAAATTTCCCTCCTCTCATGAGGAAAAAGAGCGGGAATCTCCAGGCAAGAGACTGCAGCTTCCCACAAAGAATTCTCCGGCAGTATCCTTTGCCCACTAGGGCCAGGATGTGATGGGAATCTTCCCCTAGGGTGTCACGTTTGCCCAGAAGGAAGCCCTAGCTATTCTCAGGGATCCTGCAGATAGCATGCACATTCTGGTACACTACTCAGACCGGCGATTGTGTCTGCATGGGTTTATAGCGCTGGGGCGGCGTGGACAGGTACCTTATCAGCAGAAATTGAGACCCTAGTATGTATATATATATATATGTATATAGAGAGATATGTATATATAAGATGCTGTCTTAAGAGATCTATATAATCAAACATGCCCAAAGAGACATGAGTATACTGGGTCCTAGAGTCAAAGCTATGTCGATTTCTGCTTGACATGTCCTGTAGAATATGCAATGGACAGATGATGCCAACTTAAGTGGCATATGGAAGGCTGAGGATTGTGTGGAGAAGGGTTCTCGGACCTGGTCTCCACGGCTATAGCTGGTAATTCTGATATTTTGCCTTATATTCCTGCACAGCCTAGGAAAGCACGTCATTATCAAATGCAGCTTTTCGAACAAAGATACAAGAAAGTCCGAGGTGCGTCCTTTCTTGCCAGAGGCGGGGCCAGAGGAAAGAAGCTGCACAACACAGCTAGTTCCCATGAACAGAAGTCCTCCCCGGCCTCTATGAAAATCCACCGCATGTCGCTGGGGCTCCACAGACAGAGCTAGGCCCGGTGGGGGCACGCTTTCGTAAGTTCTGCAACAAGTGGGTTCACTCCCTGTTAGATCCCTGGGCAATAGATATTGTGTCTCAGGGATACAAGCTGGACTTTGAGAAGAGGCCTCCTCACTGACGGCCCTGCCGGCTTCCCCCCACGAGAGGGAAACAGGGTTAACTGTAATTCACAAATTGTATCTTCAACAGGTGGTGGTCAAGGTTCCCCTCCTTCGACAAGGAGGGGGTTATTATTATTCGACCATGTGGTAGTCCCAAAACCAGACGGTTCGGTCAGACCCATATTGAATTTAAAATCCCTGAACATATACCTGAAAAGGTTCAAGTTCAAGATGGAATCGCTAAGAGCGGTCGTTACAAGCCTGAAAGGGGGAGATTTTATCGTGACTCGGGACATAAAGGAGGCATACCTTCATGTCCCCATTTATCCACCTCATCAGGCGTACCTCAGAATTGCGGTACGGGATTGTCATTACCAATTTCAGAGGAAATGTTGGTGCTCCTGCGGAAGCAAGGTGTCACTATTATCACGTACTTGGACGATCTCCTCATAAAAGCGAGATCAAGAGAGCAGTGGCTGAACAGCGTATCACTTTCTCTGGAAGTGTAACGGCAACACGGCTGGATTCTATATATTCCAAAGTCGCAGTTGGTTCCAACAGCTCATCTGCCTCTCCTAGGCATGATCCTAAACACAGACCAGAAAAGGGTTTATCTCCCGATAGAGAGAGCTCAGGAGCTCGTGACACTGGTCAGGAATCTATTAAAACCAAAACAGGTGTCAGTGCATCACTGCACTCGAGTCCTGGGAAGGATGGTGGCATCATACGAGGCCATTCCTTTCGGCAGGTTCCATGAGAGGACCTTCTAATGGGACTTACTGGACAAAGTGGTCCGGATCACATCTTTAGATGCATCGGTTAATCACCCTATCCCCCGGGGCCAGGGTGTATCTCCTGTGGTGGCTGCAGAGTACTCACCTTCTCGAGGGCCGCAGGTTCGGCATTCAGGACTGGGTCCTGGTGACCACGGATGCAAGCCTCCGAGGGTGGGGGGCAGTCACTCAGGGAAAAAGTTTCCAAGGGCTGTGGTCAAGTCAGGAGACTTGCCTTCACATCAATATCCTGGAACTAAGGGCCATATACAACGCCCTAAGTCAAGCGGAGACCCTGCTTCGCAACCAATCGGTGCTGATTCAGTCAGACAACATCACCGCAGTGGCTCATGTAAACCGCCAAGGCGGCACAAGGAGCAGGGTGGCGATGGCGGAAGCCACCAGAATTCTTCGATGGGCAGAGAATCACGTACGAGCACTGTCAGCAGTGTTTATTCCGGGAGTGGACAACTGGGAAGCAGACTTCCTCAGCAGGCACGACCTCCACCCCGGGAGAGGGGGGACTTCATCATGAAGTCTTCGCGCAGATTGTAGGTCGGTGGGAACTGCCACAGGTGGACATGATGGCATCCCGCCTCAACAAAAAGCTACAGAGGTATTGCGCCAGGTCAAGAGACTCTCAGGCGATAGCTGTAGACGCACTGGTGACACCGTGGATGTTCCAGTCGGTTTATGTGTTTCCTCCTCTTCCTCTCTTACCCAAGGTGCTGAGAATCATAAAGAAAAGAGGAGTGAGAACAATACTCATTGTTCCGGATTGGCCAAGAAGGACTTGGTATCCAGAGCTGCAAGAAATGCTCACAGAGGACCCATGGCCTCTGCCTCTAGGGAAGGATCTGTTGCAGCAGGGACCTTGTCTGTTCCAAGACTTACCGCAGCTGCGTTTGACGGCATGGCGGTTGAACGCCGGATCCAAGTAGAAAAAAGGGATTCCGGATGAGGTTATTCCTACGCTGATAAAGGCTAGGAAGGACGTGACGGCTAAACATTATCACCGTATACGGCGAAAATATGTTGCTTGGTGTGAGGCCAGGAATGCCTCTACAGAGGAATTCCAGCTGGGCCGTTTCCTTCACTTCCTACAGTCGGGAGTGACTTTGGGCCTAAAATTGGGGTCCATTAAGGTCCAGATTTCGGCCCTATCCATTTTCTTTCATAAAAAACTAGCTTCTCTACCTGAAGTTCAGACGTTTGTAAAGGGAGTGCTGCATATTCAGCCCCCTTTTGTGCCACTAGTGGCACCTTGGGATCTTAACGTAGTGTTGAGTTTCCTGAAATCTCACTGGTTTGAGCCACTTAAGACCGTGGAGTTAAAATATCTCACGTGGAAAGTGGTCATGCTATTGGCCTTAGCTTCGGCTAGGCATGTGTCAGAATTGGCGGCTTTGTCATGTAAAAGCCCCTATCTGGTTTTCCATATGCACAGGGCAGAATTACGGACTCGTCCGCAATTTCTGCCAAAGGTGGTGTCATCTTTTCATTTGAACCAACCTATTGTGGTGCCTGCGGCTACTCGTGACTTGGAGGATTACAAGTTACTAGATGTAGTCGGGGCTTTGAAGATTTGTGTAGCCAGAACGGCTGGAGTCAGGAAAACTGATTATCCTGTATGCATCCAACAAGCTGGGTGCTCCTGCTTCAAAGCAGACTATTGCTCGCTGGATCTGTAACACGATTCAGCAGGCTCATTCTGCGTCTGGCTTGCCGCCTCCAAAATCAGTAAAAGCCCATTCCACAAGGAAGGTGGGCTCTTCTTGGGCGGCTGCCCGAGGGGTCTCGGCATTACAGCTTTGCCGAGCAGCTACTTGGTCGGGTTCAAACACTTTTGCAAAGTTCTACAAGTTTGATACCCTGGCTGAGGAGGACCTTGTGTTTACTCATTCGGTGCTGCAGAGTCATCCGCACTCTCCCGCCCGTTTGGGAGCTTTGGTATAATCCCCATGGTCCTTACGGAGTCCCCAACATCCACTAGGACGTTAGAGAAAATAAGATTTTACTCACCGGTAAATCTATTTCTCGTAGTCTGTAGTGGATGCTGGGCGCCCGTCCCAAGTGCGGACTTCTTCTGCAATACTTGTATATAGTTATTGCTTAAATAAGGGTTATGTTATGGTTGCATCAGGTTTGTCTGATGCTCTGTTGTTGTTCATACTGTTGACTGGGTATGTTATCACAAGTTATACGGTGTGATTGGTGTGGCTGGTATGAGTCTTACCCTGGATTCCAAAATCATTTCCTTGTAATGTCAGCTCTTCCGGGCACAGTTTCCTTAACTGAGGTCTGGAGGCGGGGCATAGAGGGAGGAGCCAGTGCACACCAGTAGTACTAAATCTTTCTTAGAGTGCCCAGTCTCCTGCAGAGCCCGTCTATTCCCCATGGTCCTTACGGAGTCCCCAGCATCCACTACGGACTACGAGAAATAGATTTACCGGTGAGTAAAATCTTATTTTTCCACTGTCTTGCCCTTCACTCCTGGAAGTCTGCACATGTCATGTGCAATACACAAACGCCAAAGATCTACAATGCCGCTGTGTAGTTGCATTTAGCGTAAAGAATCGCTCCTGTAGATGTACTCTGATTTTATATGTAACAGTGTGCACCCTTCCATTGACTGTCTTACAATGAAAATAAAGTAATACAGTATATTATTAGAATAAAAAAAAAAAAAAGAAGGCACATCAGGTCTCGAACCCTGGACCCCCAGCGTGGGAGGTGGGAGCCTTCATCGTTAGCCCACGACACCTCATGAGAGATTCCCAATTTCATGTGTAAAAGTACAGCAAACAGCGCCCGGCCCCCTCCCCATTGGTGTTGGTTTATGCCTTACGGGACTCGGACGTTCGCATTTGTAAAGCACTGTATTTTCCATCGTCTCCCCCTACCCCCATCGCCCTTCCCCCCAGGGAGCCTGCACAGATCATGCAGTGGACAGGGAGGGAATTCAGGTCCTGTGCAATACACAAATGCCGAAGATCTACAGTACTGTTTTGCTCACTCAGAATACACTCATTTCTACTCATTGCCGCTGTGTAGTGGCATTTAGCGTAAAGAATCGCTCCTGCAGATCTTCTCTGATTTATGTGAAACTTGTGTGCATCCTTCCATTGGATGTATTAGAGAGAAAAAAAAAATATTAAAGTGAATGTCACGGGAACACATTAAAAAAAAGGTTGGCACTTCCTTCCCATTGGTGTTGGTTTATGCCGTAGGGGACTCGGACGCTCATATAATTGCATTTCAAAGGCACGGTATTTTCCATTGTCTCCCCCTACCCCCATCGCCCTTCCCCCTTGGGAGCCTGCACAGATCATGCAGTAGACAGGGAGGGAATTCATGTCCTGTGCAATACACAAACGCCGAAGATCTACAGTACTGTTTTGCTCAATTAGTTGCGTCAGAATACACTCATTTCTACTCATTGCCGCTGTGTAGTTGCATTAAGCGTAAAGAATCGCTCCTGCATATGTACTCTGATTAATATGTAACTTGTGTGCACCCTTCCATTGACTGTCTTACAATGAAAATAAAATAATACAGTATATTATTACAATAAAAAAAAAAAAGAAGGCACATCACCCTGGAACCCCAGCGTGGGAGGTGGGAGCCTTCATCGCTAGCCCACGACGCCTGATGAGAGATTCCCAATTTCATGTGTAAAAGTACAACAAACAGCGCCCTGCCCCCTCCCCATTGGTGTTGGTTTATGCCTTAGGGGACTCGGACGCTCGCATTTGTAAAGCACGGTATTTTCCACCGCCTCCCGCTAGCCCACCATTCCCGTTATGCCTTAGGGAACTCAGACGCTCATGTACTGTACATGTATTTTAAAAGCACGGTGTTTATACATTGTACTGTACATTCTTCCTTTTACACAATTAGTTGCTTCTCCATAGGTCACCATCTTTTTCCACCGCCTCCCGTTACACCTACAGTATTAACATTACAGTCGTTACTGACCAATTGCCAGAGCTGTAGATCAATCCGCCGCTATACTGTATGATCGAAAGTACTGGATTAGTGGAGCATTAGCCTCCCAGTGGTGGAGATGTGTAATGCATGCTGAGTATCTAGAATCGCCTCAACGCGCCTGCCTGTGATTACACTCAGCTATCGCCTTAGCATGACTAAACGTCCATCTAGGCGGAGAATCGGTCAAGATAAAGGTGGCTACATCTGTACTTCACGTCCACAGTCCGCAGCCCCGGGAAACGCTGAGGAAGAGCTGCTGATGGCTATCCTCACACCTTACCTCACACTGCACCCCCTTCCCCCACACTGCTCTCCTCACACGGTCACAGTACTCATCTCATAACTCATCTCACTGTGCACACCTCGTACCTCACACTGCTCCCCCTTACCCTATTTGCCCTGTTTATATGGTACCACAGTATTCACACACCATCTGACATGCAAGTCCAACACACACCTAGAATTCCTACCTAGCCAGCTCCGGCACCGACAGACATGCTGCCTGCTGCTGCTCCCAGTCCCCATCCACCGCCAGTCCGCCCTGCTGCCTGTTACTCATCTCCATGTCTCCCTTAGCCCTCCCCTGCTTCCCTTCACTCACGTGACACATCACGGCCATCCGTGTTCCCTATGTGCGTGCTGCACGCAGCGGCGCCGCCCCCAGCAGTCCCACCAGTTTGTGGGCTGGTGGAGGCGGAGTCCCCTTATTCCAGGAGAATCCCGGAATAGCCTCCTGGAGGGTTGCCATCAAATCCTGGAGAATCCAGGAAATCCAGGAGAGGTGGCAACCCTTGCTGCAGAGCTGTTCCTTTCAAACTATGGAGCTCCTAGTTGACAGCCTTGTCAGCTCATGTCACCCCTGTACAACAGTGTAAAATGTTTATATTAATTGTGTACAATGTACACATTAGACTTCACAACTCACTCTATATGAATCCTAGCACACTATGAAATCTACTGTAGTACATAGAACACAATACAGTATATAGTAGAATAAACATTTGGGGCATATGTAATAAGGTCTGTGTTTGCCAAAGGTGTGGGATGCCGAATGATCTCAGGCAGTTTTTTAAAGTGGCAATCATTTACAAAGCAAAACAATGTCTTGTAAATGAGTGCCGTTTAAAAAAAAAACATCTGAGATCGGTTGGCATCCCGTACCTCTGGCAAACTCTGACCCCATTACATATGCCTCATAATATACATTCTATAACACAGGACCTGATTTCATGTTTGTAAGTAAAGCAAAAAAAAAAAAATTTGGAACAAACCATGTTGCCATGCAGGGGTGCCAATACTTATATACTTACTTTATGTTTTTTCTTAATTGTAGTGTAAAAATAAAGAGGTGTAACAATTGTGGGCTACATGCAAAAGCAGCCAGTAGCCCACAATTGTTAGCCAGCTTTATTTGTACGCTGCCATTTAAATTTGAACACACCACATGCAAATCTAAATTTCTCTGCACATGTTACATCTGTTCCACCTGTAATGCAATATGGTTTGCCCAGTTGCTTGCCTTTTTTTTTTGCTTTTCTTCCAGACATAAATAATGGCCACCACCTTTATTAGCGCACAGATCAGACCTTTGTTTTCTTGCAGACTTGTAGGGGAGGGCTGGCAAGCTTTTGTATGTAGGGCAAACACAATTAAGTGGCCCAAATCAATGTAAACTGTAAATGTGGGTGTAGTTATGTAAAACAATTAAAATATATGAAACATTGTTATACCAATGCCTTAACCATAGCCGTAACTAGACCTTTTTGTGCTGTGTGCCAGAAAGAGAAGTGGGGCCCACACAGATCTATTCAAAAATATCATGCACCAAAAATATAGGGGCATGGTTTCATGAAGGAAGGTGTGTGGGTCACAGAACAGTAAAACACAGTTCATTATTCCCATTACACCACATAGTAGTGTCCCTTATGCACATTACACCACACAGTAGAGCCTCTTAATCATTTTATGTCAGGTAGAGCCCCTTAAACACATGCAATGTAGAACTCCTACACCTAATTTCTCATCTGACTCATTCTCAAAATGGCATGAATACAAAACATTTATTGTATGACCATACCTGGCTGTCCTGAGATATGGATTTGAACTATAAGTGCTAGCAGGCAGCCTAGTCAGCACCTCTTCTGCTCATTCTGCACTGCTCACTCAACACCTCAGGGCTCCTTGTGCAGGGCATTGGGTGTGGGACTGGATTGGTAGAGACATAGCTCCCAGTCCCATGACACTACAAGAGATGGGGGAGGGGGTGGGACACATAAGCTGCAGCAATGCCCGCTCTAATGTATAATGGTTCTTTCACTACAGTATATAGGAGACATAGCTTATTCCACATATGTGCAATATATATATATATATATAATGTCATATTATATTGGAACAATGTGGTATGGAGTGCTAAACTGTATGCAAATATACCCACAGAGTTTTAGTTCCAGTGTTGTTGATAATGTCCAACTCCATAAAATCACTTTACACTCCCCTGGTGAAGGGTGGCCGCTGTGCTTCAAATGACTAGAGATGTGCACCGGAAATTTTTCGGGTTTTGTGTTTTGGTTTTGGGTTCGGTTCCGTGGCCGTGTTTTGGGTTCGAACGCGTTTTGGCAAAACCTCACCGAATTTTTTTTGTCGGATTCGGGTGTGTTTTGGATTCGGGTGTTTTTTTCAAAAAACCCTAAAAAACAGCTTAAATCATAGAATTTGGGGGTCATTTTGATCCCAAAGTATTATTAACCTCAATAACCATAATTTCCACTCATTTTCAGTCTATTCTGAACACCTCACACCTCACAATATTATTTTTAGTCCTAAAATTTGCACCGAGGTCGCTGGATGACAAAGCTCAGCGACCCAAGTGGCCGACACAAACACCTGGCCCATCTAGGAGTGGCACTGCAGTGTCAGGCAGGATGGCCCTTCCAAAAAACACTCCCCAAACAGCACATGACGCAAAGAAAAAAAGAGGCGCAATGAGGTAGCTGTGTGACTAAGATAAGCGACCCTAGTGGCCGACACAAACACCTGGCCCATCTAGGAGTGGCACTGCAGTGTCACGCAGGATGGCCCTTCCAAAAAACACTCCCCAAACAGCACATGACGCAAAGAAAAATGAAAGAAAAAAGAGGTGCAAGATGGAATTGTCCTTGGGCCCTCCCACCCACCCTTATATTGTATAAACAGGACATGCATACTTTAACCAACCCATCATTTCAGTGACAGGGTCTGCCACACGACTGTGACTGAAATGATGGGTTGGTTTGGACCCCCACCAAAAAAGAAGCAATTAATCTCTCCTTGCACAAACTGGCTCTACAGAGGCAAGATGTCCACCTCATCATCATCCTCCGGTTCATCACCGTGTACATCCCCCTCCTCACAGATTATCTATTCGTCCCCACTGGAATCCACCATCACAGCTCCCTGTGTACTTTGTGGAGGCAATTGCTGCTGGTGAATGTCTCCATGGAGGAATTGATTATAATTCATTTTAATGAACATCATCTTCTCCACATTTTCTGGAAGTAACCTCGTACGCCGATTGCTGACAAGGTGAGCGGCGGCACTAAACACTCTTTCGGAGTACACACTTGTGGGAGGGCAACTTAGGTAGAATAAAGCCAGTTTGTGCAAGGGCCTCCAAATTGCCTCTTTTTCCTGCCAGTATACGTACGGACTGTCTGACGTGCCTACTTGGATGCGGTCACTCATATAATCCTCCACCATTCTTTCAATGGGGAGAGAATCATATGCAGTGACAGTAGACGACATGTCCGTAATCGTTGTCAGGTCCTTCAGTCCGGACCAGATGTCAGCATCAGCAGTCGCTCCAGACTGCCCTGCATCACCGCCAGCGGGTGGGCTCGGAATTCTGAGCCTTTTCCTCGCACCCCCAGTTGCGGGAGAATGTGAAGGAGGAGATGTTGACAGGTCGCGTTCCGCTTGACTTGACAATTTTCTCACCAGCAGTTCTTTGAACCCCTGCAGACTTGTGTCTGCCGGAAAGAGAGATACAACGTAGGTTTTAAATCTAGGATCGAGCACGGTGGCCAAAATGTAGTGCTCTGATTTCAACAGATTGACCACCCATGAATCCTTGTTAAGCGAATTAAGGGCTCCATCCACAAGTCCCACATGCCTAGCGGAATCGCTCAGTGTTAGCTCCTCCTTCAATGTCTCCAGCTTCTTCTGCAAAAGCCTGAGGAGGGGAATGACCTGACTCAGGCTGGCAGTGTCTGAACTGACTTCACGTGTGGCAAGTTCAAAAGGTTGCAGAACCTTGCACAACATTGAAATCATTCTCCACTGCGCTTGAGACAGGTGCATTCCACTTCCTATATCGTGGTCAGTTGTATAGGCTTGAATGGCCTTTTGCTGCTCCTCCAACCTCTGAAGCATATAGAGGGTTGAATTCCACCTCGTTACCACTTCTTGCTTCAGATGATGGCAGGGCAGGTTCAGGCGTTTTTGGTGTTGCTCCAGTCTTCTGTACGTGGTGCCTGTACGCCGAAAGTGTCCCGCAATTCTTCTGGCCACCGACAGCATCTCTTGCACGCCTCTCTCGTTTTTTAAATAATTCTGCACCACCAAATTCAAGGTATGTGCAAAACATGGGACGTGCTGGAATTTGCCCATATTTAATGCACACACAATATTGCTGGCGTTGTCCGATGCCACAAATCCACAGGAGAGTCCAATTGGGTTAAGCCATTCTGCGATGATCTTCCTCAGTTGCCGTAAGAGGTTTTCAGCTGTGTGCGTATTCTGGAAAGCGGTGATACAAAGCGTAGCCTGCCTAGGAAAGAGTTTGCGAGATGCTGCTACTGGTGCCGCCGCTGCTGATCTTGCGGCGGGAGTCAATACATCTACCCAGTGGGCTGTCACAGTCATATAGTCCTGAGTCTGCCCTGCTCCACTTGTCCACATGTCCGTGGTTAAGTGGACATTGGGTACAACTGCATTTTTTAGGACACTGGTGAGTCTTTTTCTGAGGTCTGTGTACATTTTCGGTATCGCCTGCCTAGAGAAATGGAACCTAGATGGTATTTGGTACCGGGGACACAGTACCTCAAACAAGTCTATAGTTGGCTCTGCAGTAATGATGGATACCGGAACCACGTTTCTCACCGCCCAGGATGCCAAGGCCTCAGTTATCCGCTTTGCAGCAGGATGACTGCTGTGATATTTCATCTTCCTCGCAAAGGACTGTTGGACAGTCAATTGCTTGGTGGAAGTAGTAAAAGTGGTCTTACGACTTCCCCTCTGGGATGACCATCGACTCCCAGCAGCAACAACAGCAGCGCCAGCAGCAGTAGGCGTTACACTCAAGGATGCATCGGAGGAATCCCAGGCAGGAGAGGACTCGTCAGAATTGCCAGTGACATGGCCTGCAGGACTATTGGCATTCCTGGGGAAGGAGGAAATTGACACTGAGGGAGTTGGTGGGGTGGTTTGCGTGAGCTTGGTTACAAGAGGAAGGGATTTACTGGTCAGTGGACTGCTTCCGCTGTCGCCCAAAGTTTTTGAACTTGTCACTGACTTATGATGAATGCGCTGCAGGTGACGTATAAGGGAGGATGTTCCGAGGTGGTTAACGTCCTTACCCCTACTTATTACAGCTTGACAAAGGCAACACATGGCTTGACACCTGTTGTCCGCATTTCTGTTGAAATACTTCCACACCGAAGAGCTGATTTTTTTGGTATTTTCACCAGGCATGTCAATGGCCATATTCCTCCCACGGACAACAGGTGTCTCCCCGGGTGCCTGACTCAAACAAACCACCTCACCATCAGAATCCTCCTTGTCAATTTCCTCCCCAGCGCCAGCAACACCCATATCCTCCTCATCCTGGTGTACTTCAACACTGACATCTTCAATCTGACTATCAGTGTCAATATCTTTATTGGTGACATTGCAAATGGGATTAAAGGGAAAGTATGCCTTTTTGCAGATGACACAAAGGTATGCAACAGGGTAGACACACCAGGTGGGGTAAAACAAATGATTGAGGATCTAGGTAGACTAGAGGAATGGTCAAGAGTCTGGCAATTACAGTTTAATGCCAAAAAATGCAAAATCATGCACTTGGGTCTCAAAAATCCTAAAGCTAAATACAGTATTAATGGCACTATACTGGAAACTACTGAGGAGGAAAGGGATCTAGGAGTCACTATTTCAGATGACTTAAAGGCAGGTAAGCAATGTAACAAGGCAATGAGGAAGGCTAGTCAGATGCTTGGCTGCATTGGGAGAGGAATCAGCAGCAGAAAGAAAGAAGTAATAATGCCACTGTATAGGTCATTGGTACGGCCTCATCTAGAATACTGTATTCAGTTCTGGAGGCCATATCTTCAAAAGGATATTAATACATTAGAAACTGTACAAAGGAGGGCAACTAAAATGGTGCATGGCCTATATCACAAAACATACCCAGAAAGACTAAGAAATCTCAATATGTATAGTTTGGAGCAGAGAAGAGAAAGGGGGGACATGATAGAAACTTTCAAATATATGAAGGGTTTTAACAAAGTCCAGGAGGGAAACATTCTCCAAATGAAGAGAAGCAATAGGACACGAGGACATGCACTGAGACTGGAGGGGGGGAGGTTCAGGGGAAATTTGCGGAAAAATTATTTCACAGAAAGGGTAGTGGACAAGTGGAATAGCCTCCCATCAGAGGTGGTAGAGGCTAAGACAGTAGAGCAATTTAAACATGCATGGGATAGACATAAGGATATCCTTACAAAGAAATAAGGAACAAATAAGGTTAGTGATAAAAAAAAAATAATATATAAAAAAAAAAAAAGGGGCAGACTAGATGGGCCAAGTGGCTCTTATCTGCCGACAAATTCTATGTTTATCAGGAACTGGACTGCGGGTGCTCCTTCCAGCACTTGCAGGGGGCGTGCAAATGGTGGAAGGCGCATGCTCTTCACGTCCAGTGTTGGGAAGGTCAGGCATCGCAACCGACACAATTGGACTCTCCTTGTAGATTTGTGATTTCGAAGAACGCACAGTTCTTTGCTGTGCTTTTGCCAGCTTAAGTCATTTCATTTTTCTAGCGAGAGGCTGAGTGCTTCCATCCTCATGTGAAGCTGAACCACTAGCCATGAACATAGGCCAGGGCCTCAGCCGTTCCTTGCCACTCCGTGTGGTAAATGGCATATTGGCAAGTTTACGCTTCTCCTCCGACGATTTTATTTTAGATTTTTGAGTCCTTTTTTTACTGATATTTTGTGTTTTGGATTTTACATGCTCTGTACTATGACATTGGGCATCGGCCTTGGCAGACGACGTTGATGGAATTTCATCGTCTCGGCCATGACTAGTGGCAGCAGCTTCAGCACGAGGTGGAAGTGGATCTTGATCTTTCCCTATTTTTGGAACCTCAACATTTTTGTTCTCCATATTTTAATAGGCACAACTAAAAGGCACCTCAGGTAAACAATGGAGATGGATGGATACTAGTATACTTATGGATGACGAGTGACTGACGACACAGAGGTAGCTACAGCCGTGGACTACCGTACTACGTCTGCTAGTATAGAGATGATAATGATATAAAAAATATATATATATCACTACTGCAGGTATATATAATATAATGACGGACCTGCTGGACACTGTCAGCAGACTCCTAAACTACTAGTATGAAGAAGATAGAAAAAAAAAACCCACCACAGGTAGGTATACAATTATGGACGAGCACTGACGACACAGAGGTAGCTACAGCCGTGGACTACCGTACTGCGTCTGCTAGTATAGAGATGATAATGATATAAAAAATATATATATATCACTACTGCAGGTATATATAATATAATGACGGACCTGCTGGACACTGTCAGCAGACTCCTAAACTACTAGTATGAAGAAGATAGAAAAAAAACCCCACCACAGGTAGGTATACAATTATGGACGAGCACTGACGACACAGAGGTAGCTACAGCCGTGGACTACCGTACTGCGTCTGCTAGTATAGAGATGATAATGATATAAAAAATATATATATATCACTACTGCAGGTATATATAATATAATGATGGACCTGCTGGACACTGTCAGCAGACTCCTAAACTACTAGTATGAAGAAGATAGAAAAAAAAAACCACCACAGGTAGGTATACAATTATGGACGAGCACTGACGACACAGAGGTAGCCACAGCCATGGACTACCGTACTGCATCTGCTAGTATAGAGATGATAATGATATAAAAAATATATATATATCACTACTGCAGGTATATATAATATAATGACGGACCTGCTGGACACTGTCAGCAGACTCCTAAACTACTAGTATGAAGAAGATAGAAAAAAAAAAACCACCACAGGTAGGTATACAATTATGGACGAGCACTGACGACACAGGGGTAGCCACAGCCGTGGACTACCGTACTGCGTCTGCTAATATAGAGATGATAAAGATGATAGAGATGAACAAAAAAAATATAACACTACTGCAGGTAAATATTTATATAATATAATGAATGACGGACCTGCTGGACACTGTCAGCAGAATGCGTTTATAGAATAAAAAAAAAAAAACACCACAGGAGTGTTTGTTTAACTTTTTCAGGCAGACAATATACTGGTGGTCACTGGTCAGTCACACTGGCAGCAAAAGTGTGCACTGTACTCCTGCTATTAACTGCACCCCAGTCTCCCCCACAATTCAGCTGTGTGAGCAGTGAGCACTCAGCACAGTCAGATATACATAGATGATATTATCATGCAGCACACTGAGGCTGAGCACAGATATGGTATGTGACTGTGTATCGTTTTTTTTCAGGCAGAGAACGGATTATAAATAAAACTGGTGGTCACTGGTCACTATCAGCAAAACTCTGCACTGTACTGAGTACTCCTAATGCTCCCCAAGTAGTAAATCAAGTGTCTCTCTAATCTATTCTACACGGAGAGGACGCCAGCCACGTCCTCTCCCTATCAATCTCAATGCACGTGTGAAAATGGCGGCGACGCGCGGCTCCTTATATAGAATCCGAGTATCGCGATAGAATCCGAGCCTCGCGAGAATCCGACAGCGGGATGATGACGTTCGGGCGCGCTCGGGTTAACCGAGCAAGGCGGGAAGATCCGAGTCTGCCTCGGACCCGTGTAAAAAGGCTGAAGTTCGGGGGGGGTTCGGATTCCGAGGAACCGAACCCGCTCATCTCTACAAATGACCGTGCTCAATCGTTTTTTTTTTTTTTTTACTTTGGAAGAAGAGGGTGAGAACAGTGCCTTCTAATGCAGTAAATAGTGATCCAAATGTAAAAGCTTTCACCAATTCAAAACACCATTGAAATGAAGAAGTACCATTTTAAGTGACAGTAATTTTTCCTCAAGTTTTCCCTGAACCTACTTCCCTCAAGTTTCAGTGCATGTCCTCGTGTTTTATTACTTCTCTTACTTTTGAAAATGTCTCCCTCCTGTACCTTGTTAAAACCCTTGATATATTTGAAAGTTTCTAGCATGTCCCCACTTTCCCTTCTCTGCTACAAACTATACATTCTTAAGATCTTTTAGTCTTTCCATGTAAGTTTTGTGTTGTACTGTAGGCCATGCATCATTTTAGTTGCCCTTCTTTATACAGTCTCTAATAAATTAATATCCTTCTGAAGAATTGAAAACCGTATTCTAGATGAGGCCGTACCAATGACTTATACAGTGGTATTACTTCTTTTTATCTGCTGCTGATTCCTTTACATATGCAACCCGCTTACCTGCCTTTTAAGTCACCTGAAGTAGTGACTCTTTGATCCCTTTCCTCCTCAGCATTTTCCAATATAGTGTCATTAATATTATATCTAGCCTTTGGATTTTTGAGACCCAAGTGCATGATTTTGTATTTTTTGGCATTAAAATGTAATTGCCACTCTTTTGACCATTATTTTACTCTACCTAGATCATGATCCATTTGTTTTACCCCACCTGGTGTGTCTGCTCTGTTGCACACCTTTTGTGTCAACTACAAAAAGGTATACTTACCCTTCAATAGCATTTTCAATGTAACCAATAAAGATATTAAAAAGCACTGGCCCAAGTACAGATCCCTGGGGTACTCCACTGGTAAAATATCCCTCCCGTGAATGTACTCCATTTACTAGAACTCTGTTTTCTATCCTGCAACCAAGATCTTATTCATTCAATAATCTTCGTATACTGGCCCTCATTCCGAGTTGTTCGCTCGCAAGCTGCTTTTAGCAGCTTTGCACACGCTAAGCCGCCGCCTACTGGGAGTGAATCTTAGCTTCTCAAAATTGCGAACGAAAGATTCGCAATATTGCGAAAAGACTTCTCTGTGCAGTTTCTGAGTAGCTCGAGACTTACTCTGCCAGTGCGATCAGTTCAGTGCTTGTCGTTCCTGGTTTGACGTCACAAACACACCCAGCGTTCGCCCAGACACTCCTCCGTTTCTCCAGCCACTCCCGCGTTTTTCCCAGAAACGGTAGCGTTTTTTCACACACTCCCATAAAACGTCCAGTTTCCGCCCAGAAACACCCACTTCCTGTCAATCACATTACGATCACCAGAACGAAGAAAAAACCTCGTAATGCCGTGAGTAAAATTCCTAACTGCATAGCAAATTTACTTGGCGCAGTCGCAATGCGGACATTGCGTATGCGCATTAGCGACTAATCGCTACGTTGCGAGAAAAAAATACCAAGCGAACAGCTCGGAATGACCCCCCTAATCCCATGCTTTCAAGTTTATTTAAAAGTCTGTGATGTGGGACAGTGTCAAAAGCCTTGCTAAAGTATAGAATAACTATATCTATGGCCCCCCTTTACAGAGCCGGCCTTAGGCATAGGTAAACTAGGCAAATGCCTAGGGCATTTGCTATGCTTAGGGGCACCAGCAGCTTCTGTTGATTAAAATGATATGCGGCATGCCTATGTTCTGTGTGTGACTACGGCTGTATCTGCATACGAAATACTACATTGCAGTGTATTCCTGGAAATACTGTAATGTAGCATTTTGTATGTAGATACAGCCACAGTCGCACACAGAATATAGGCATGCTGCATATTATTTTAATCAGCAGAAGCTGCTTGTGCATCCTAGCCACATAGTAATGCAAATAAGATGCATTTTCAGAAACAAAAGGCACCAGACGTTAGCAGAGCTGCCAGATGACTCATGCCAGTCATCTCCTGCAGAACTAGTGGTGGTGCAGGGGGCACCAGCCAAAATCTTGCCTAGGGCATCATATTGGTTAGGGCTGGCTCTGCCCCTTTATCTATTACTTAGACACCCAATCAAAAAAGTCAAAAAGATTTATTTACATGATATTCCTCTAGTAAATCCATGTTGTTTGGGATCCTGTAAATTGCTGCATTTGAGATAATCTACAACATTTTCTTTTAAGAGTGTTTTCATAAATTTCGCTACAACTGCTGTAAGGCTGTATGGTCAGTAGTTGCTAGCACTGGCGTATTTATAATGGGTGCATTGTGTGTAGAGCACACAGGCCCCTGGGGTCAAGGGGGGCCCACACCGCACACCCTGCACAATTATTTTTAATACTTACCCTCTGGAGTCCCACAGCGCAGCAGCAGTGCTGTAGAAATCACTGAGAAATTGGGTGGTGCCATTTTCCTGGTGTTTCATGCATGTGCAGTAGGAAAATCACTGGCCATTTTTCACAGAGATCTGCGCATGTGTTCTAGGCCCTGGAACAGTCCTAAAGTTCCCTAGTGCCCAGAGCTACAATGCTGCCGGCTAGAGAGGAGGGGGCCCTTCTCCTGTAGGAAGTGACTGGTTGAACAATTCTGTCAATGATGCTACCTGCACCCCTTTAAGCTCTTTTAGTATCTTTGAATGTATCCCACTGACCCCATTGATTAATGTAGTTTTGGTTTTGAGAGTTCTGTTAGGACATTCTCCTCTGTAAATGTACTTGTTTCTACCTAATTTTCTGAATATGCCTACAACTTAACTGTGGCCCTTTCCCTCTCAGTAATGAATACTGAGCAAACATAATTAAGATGATCTGCTATTACATTATCTCCCTCAACAAGACCTCCACTTTCTGCCTTTAGTCTTATTATTCTTTTTTTTTCTCCTTTCGCTTATAAACGTTTTGCCCCCTTTACCCACTGGGCCATTTTCTCTTCAGCTTGTGCCTTTGCGGATGTATGTTTTTTTGTTTTGTTTCCCTATACCTGATATATATTTGTGTAAAAAAGTCACATGGACTCTGTTGTAGTGTATTGAATCTACAGGCACTGCTATATGCCCCATTCTTTAAGCATTTTATTTATGTATGCCAATGGTTTCCAAAATTTTCTTGAATCACAGTGCCCCAGAATTATCACCCTGGTTTTACATGATGCTCCTAGGATTAAAGATTTTTAATTACTATTTTTTAATAAATATTAAATTAAGTAAATTGTGCGTACCTGTTATCCTAAACCTGGGTGCACACTAGGCAATATGTTAGCCATTGGATCAGACCAACATATAAAGCACACCATGTAGTGTGTACCAGTAATCACACACTCCCGCACATGCCCAAAGGGATAATCCTGGCAATGACCAGGTGCAGGGGAATGCACCTGTGAACAATAGATTGAGCAATATATCATTCAGTGCCACTTTTGACACTATTGACCACTCTCTTCTCATACAAACACTACAATCCCTATGTCTTCAAGACACAGACCTTTCTTGGTTTCTATCCAACCTATCTAATTGCTTCTTCAGTGTCCACTTCTCTGAATCCACCTCCTCTTTGCTACCTCTTTTTCAGTTGGAGTACCGCAGGGCTTCGTCTTAGGTCCTCTGCTTTTCTCAATATATACCTCATCTCTTGGTAAACTAATCAGCTCTCTTGGATATCAGTATCATCTGTACGCAGGTGATATTCAAATCTACCTATCCTCCCCATATTTGTCTCTATCTATATTGGTCCATGTCACTGAATGCCATTCTGCCATTTCATCTTGGATGTCATCTCACCACCTCAAACTTAATATTTCCAAAACAGAGTAAATTATATTTACACGGGCCAATAGTAGTAACCAGAACAGAAAAAACACACACAGACGCGCTATCACAGCTGCCAGTAGGGATTGTCAATCCCAATGAAAACTATAAAAAGCAGATAAAAAACTGGCGCTGGATGTTTCCCCAATAATGAAGACTGTGGATGAAATCTAATAAAATATCATAAATTTATTAATTGATTAACTAGACATCACAAGCTAAAAACTGGAAATAATTCCAATATAAACATACAATGAAGGGCATTGATGGAGCTCAGAAATAGTTGGAAATAGCTGCTAGCAAGTGTCCACAAAGGATCCCGGACTGAGAATGTGCAAAGTTCCCTGGGGAAAGGAAATATAAACAGCTGGTGTTACCCTTAGCGATGGAGACTTCCAGAGAAATGTAATTGCCAGCAGGCAAGCTGTGCTGTTCGTGTGAGCACTGGGTCTCTCCAATCGGTGCTGTTTGGTTGAAAATCCCACAGGAAAAGTTCCAAAGTAGTTGGTTCAAAAGTCCATATCTGGATCCGTTTGAAATGCAGGACAATGTTGTGATGGCAGCATTAACACTTGCTAGCAGCTATTTCCAACTATTTCTGAGCTCCATCAATGCCCTTCATTGTATGTTTATATTGGAATTATTTCCTGTTTTTAGCTTGTGATGTCTAGTTAATCAATTAATAAATTTATGTTATTTTATTAGATTTCATCCACAGTCTTCATTATTGGGGAAACATCCAGCGCCAGTTTTTTTATCTGCTTTCAATAGTAGTAACCAACCTGATATCTCTATCACTATTGAGAACTCGATACTCAATCCTACCCCTCAAGCTCGCTGCCTAGGTGAACGGCCCTTTGTTCCCCACATTCAGTCTATCTCAAAATCCTGTTACATGCATCTAAAAAACAAATCCAAAATACAACCATACCTTACACAAGACATTTAAAAAACTTGAATCCATGATCTCATTATATCCCGCATTGATTATTGCAATAGTCTTCTGACTCGTCTTACCAAGAATAGACTCTCACCACTTCAATCCATTCTAAATGCAGCTGCGAGGCTAATCTCCCTTGTTAGACGTTCATTGTCTGCAGATCCACTCTCATTCCCTCCACTGTTTACCTGTATTCTACCGTATTCAATTTAAAATACTTTTACTCACACACAAGGCTATTAACCAAACTATACCTATGTACAAATCTTTGCTTATCTCAAAATATATCCCAACCCGACCTTTGCTCTTCATTAGATCTACGTCTGTCATCCACACTTATAACTCACTTCCATGAACAAGGTCTTTCTTTGGGATGCACCAACTCTGTGGAATGCCCTACCACGCACAATGAGACTCTCCTCTAGTCTCCAAAACTTCAAGCTTTCCCTGAAAACTCACATATTCAGGCAAGCTTATCAAATTCCAGAACCACTCACATAACCTTCATAAGCTTTCCTATCTAACTATAGCCTAACTGTACAGTCCACACATATACTCACATATATTCTCTTCTTTCACTTTCCCTTCCTCCTGACCAGGGCCGTTTCTAGCCAATTTGGCTCCCAGTGCGAGATTTAAAAATGCCCCCCCCCCCCCCCAATTCACATAAGAAAAAATGCGCCCCCCCCATAGATATAAAGAGGAAAAGTATGCGCTCCCGGCAAGGGGGCGTGACCTCGTTAAAATGGGCATGGCTTTGTTAAAATGGGTGTGGCCTCATCTGATCTCATCATCACGGCCACCACACGATAAAAAAAAAAAAGTCCTCATTTTACACATTACAGCAGGCACGCGACCCCATTTTACACAGCACGGCAGGCAAGTGTCCCCATTTTACACAGCATGGCAGGCAAGTGTCCCCATTTTACACAGCACGGTAGGCAAGTGTCCCCATTTTACACAGCACGGTAGACAAGTGTCCCCATTTTACACAGCACGGTAGGCAAGTGTCCTCATTTTACACATTGCGGCAGGCACGTGCCCCCATTTTACACATTGCGGCAGGAAAGAGTCCCCATTTTACACATTGCGGCAGGCACGTGCCTCCATTTTACACAGTACGGCAGGCAAGTGTTCACATTTTACACATTGCGGCAGGAAAGTGTCCCCATTTTACACATTGTGGTAGGAAAGTGTCCCCATTTTACACATTGCGGCAGGAAAGTGTCCCCATTTTACACATTGCGGCAGGCACGTGCCCCCATTTTACACAGTACGGCAGGCAAGTGTTCACATTTTACACATTGCGGCAGGAAAGTGTCCCCATTTTACACATTGCGGCAGGCACATGCCCCCATTTTACACAGCATGGCAGGCACGTGCCCCCATTTTACACAGCATGGCAGGCAAGTGTCCCCATTTTACACATTACGGCAGGAAAGTGTCCCCATTTTACACATTCCGGCAGACAGGTGTCCCCATTTTACACATTCCGGCAGACAATTGTCCCTATTTTACACATTCCGGCAGACAAGTGTCCCCATTTTACACAGTACGGCAGGTGGTGGTGGGGGGAGGGAGAGAGAGAGAGAGGGAGAGGGGCTGACTTACATTTGAAGCGGTTCTTCCCGCTCTTCAGCCGCCTCTCCCTCGTCTGCGCAGCGCTGGCCGTCTTGGCTCCCCCTTCTCCCGAGTGCCCAGCTCGGGGGGCGGGGTTTCGCGGAATGACGCGATTGCGTCGTGACATCATGACGCAAACGCGTCATTCCGCGAAATCCCGCCCCCCGAGCTGGGCACTTGGGAGGAGAGGGGAGGGGGGTTTGAAAGTTCTCAGGAAGTGCCGCGGCGGGCGCCCCGTGCGGTTGCACGGCTCGCCCGCCGCAAGAAACGGCACTGCTCCTGACCTCGGTTCATCATTGCTGTGTGGCCATATCATGCAGCCCACCAAGAACCTTTGCAATCTGGTGGACAATTATGCAATAGATAGCACCTACCCTTGTGCATCAATGCCTATTTCCCTACAGATTGTAAGCATGCGCGCAGGGTCTTCCTACCTCTGTCAGTTTCTGATTTACACAGTTTTGTCATTGTTTCCAATTGTAAAGTGCAATGGCATTTGCTACACTATATAAGAAACTTAATAATAATGAAGTGGAGATCAAGGCTAACATTATATCTGTGTTTGATTAATGCTGTAGTTGCTACATATATTTATAAACAGAGGTGGGCTGGGTCGGGGGGCAGTTGGGCTGAGACAATGTTGATGTTCAGGGCTGCAGGTGCACTGTGCTTGTGCAGAGACTGCAGCTAGGAGACATATAGTGTGTGCTCCTTGCTGGTGGCCACCCTGATTGTGCTTTTACAATTTGATATATGTCATTGTCAAGACCTGCACTCAGTATGGCCTCATGAAGTGGAGTTTCGGTGCAGATGGCAGACATTGATCCCAAAATTCCATCACTTGAGACCACCCTAAGTGCGAGTAAAGGTTTCAGCAAAGACATATAATATAACAAGTTGTAAAAGCACCATCAGAGTGGCTGGGAGCACGCACTACAGGTCTGGGTCACACTCATACATCTGCGGGCTGGGATTATTAGAGCCAGCACCTATTAGACCGTACTGTGTTTTTACAGTGGCTGAACCCTACCCTGGGAGCAGCCACTATAGAGCTGAGCTCCTTTTTAGGCCGGACCCTTCCTGGTACCCATCCTCCTCACTTCTCTATCCCGTTCATCTCCTCCAGTACCAGCCATCATGCATCCTGTCTTATCTTCTCCAGCACTCCTCTCTGTGGCCATGGCTGATTCTATAAGATCCAGAATCCAGGTAATTGCCTTGCGGGTGGTGATAATAAATGTTTTGTTAAAAAATAAAAGATTACTTCCTGTTTTGGCTGCACATGTAGTAGGATGCTCCTGCTTTGGTGTCCAGCCACTGCTACCCTACTAAAATCCCATTTGTGGCTCATCCATTCCCTAACCTCCCCAGGCATGGTGCTTGTCCTTTATGGACAAGTTTTTCACCCCTGGCATGGTGGCAAAACCTCCCAAGCTCCAGGCTGATGCTGAGCATGGTGCTGCAGCCAAGATGGCTGCCTCAGCACACACTGATGCAGGGGCTCCCTCTCACACTGCCTCATTAGGAGCTGGTGCGCAGACACAGAAAAGACTGATGAGAACTGCTTCTCCTGCAAAGTCAGGCAGTGTTGCTCCTTCCTCTCACCTTGTCCCTGCTATGCTGTCTTATGATGATGTGGTAAAGGCTGCAAGGGAGGCTGTACAACCATTGCTGACTGATCAAGCCCAGGCTCATGCTGCAGCACTACAGCAAGCTGTTTTAGATATAAAGAGCCAGTGCAAAAAATTGGCTAAAAGTATCTCTGCTGTGGAAAAAGAGGATTTTAATACCTACCGGTAAATCCTTTTCTCTTAGTCCGTAGAGGATGCTGGGGACTCCAAAAGGACCATGGGGTATAGACAGGATCAGCAGGAGACATGGGCACTTTGAGACTTTAAATTGGTGTGAACTGGCTCCTCCCTCTATGCCCCTCCTCCAGACCTCAGCTATAGGAACTGTGCCCAGAGGAGACGGACATTTCGAGGAAAAGGATTTTGTTAAACTAAGGGTGAGATACATACCAGCTCACACCACAACACACCGTACAACATGGCATTTAACTAAAACCAGTCAACAGCATGAACCAGAGAGATCAGCAACAGGCTGACCTTTACCAAAACACAACCTTTGTGTAACATAAGCAATAACTATTTACAATTACTGCAGATAGAGTCCGCACTGGGACGGGCGCCCAGCATCCTCTATGGACTAAGAGAAAAGGATTTACCGGTAGGTATTAAAATCCTATTTTCTCCTTCGTCCTAGAGGAAGCTGGGGACTCCAAAAGGACCATGGGGTTTATACCAAAGCTCCAGACCGGGCGGGAGAGTGCGGATGACTCTGCAGCACCGATTGAGCAAACATGAGGTCCTCATCAGCCAGGGTATCAAACTTGTAGAATTTTGCAAAAGTGTTTGAACCCGACCAAGTAGCTGCTCGGCAAAGCTGTAATGCCGAGACGCCTCGGGCAGCCGCCCAAGATGAGCCCACCATCCTAGTGGAATGGGCTTTCACCGATTTCGGTAACAGCAATCCAGCCGGAGAATGAGCCTGCTGAATCGTATTACAGATCCAGCGTGCAATGGTCTGCTTAGAAGCAGGAGCGCCAACCTTGTTGGCCGCGGGTGGTCTTCAGTATGCCGACTGACGGGATCCCGGCGCACAGTATACCGGCGCCGGGATCCCGACAGCCGGCATACTGACACTTATTCTCCCTCGTGGGGGTCCACGACCCCCCTGGAGGGAGAATAAAATAGCGTGGCGCGCATAGCCCGCCACTGTGCCCATAGCGTGGTGAGTGCAGTGAGCCCGCAAGGGGCTCATTTGCGCTCGCCACACTGTCGGTAAGCCGGCGGTCGGGCTCCCGGCGCAGGTATGCTGGTCGCCGGGAGCCCGACCACCGGCATATCGCAGTGAACCCGTTGGCCGCATACAGGACAAACAGCGCCTCTGTTTTCCTAACACAAGCCTTTCTGGCTACATACATTTTCAAAGCTCTGACCACATCAAGAGACTTGAAATCCGCCAAGGCTTCATTAGCCACAGGCACCACAATAGGTTGGTTCATGTGAAACGACGAAACCACCTTAGGCAGAAATTGTTGACGAGTTCTCAATTCCACTCTATCCACATGGAAAATCAGATAGGGGCTTTTGTGAGACAAAGCCGCCAATTCGGACACCCGCCTTGCGGACGCCAAGGCCAATAGCATGACTACTTTCCAAGTGAGAAATTTCAACTCAACCATTTGTAAAGGTTCAAACCAATGTGACGTAAGGAACTGTAACACCACATTAAGGTCCCACGGTGCCACTGGGGGCACAAAGGGAGGTTGGATGTGCAGCACACCCTTCACAAAAGTCTGTACTTCTGGAAGTGAGGCCAATTCTCTTTGAAAGAAAATTGATAAGGCCGAAACCTGCACTTTAATGGAGCCTAACTTCAGGCCCGCATCCACACCTGCTTGCAAAAAGTGGAGAAAACGACCCAGCTGAAATTCTTCCATAGGAGCCTTCTTGGATTCACACCAAGACACATATTTTCTCCAAATATGGTGATAATGCTTCGCCATTACCTCCTTTCTAGCTTTAAGTAGGGTGGGGATGACTTCCTCGGGAATACCCTTTCTAGCTAGGATTTGGCGTTCAACCGCCATGCTGTCAAAAGCAACCGCGGTAAGTCCTGGAACACGCACGGCCCCTGCTGTAACAGGTCCTCTCTTAGAGGAAGAGGCCAGGGATCTCCTGTGAGTAATTCCTGAAGATCCGGATACCAGGCCCTCCGTGGCCAATCTGGAACAAGGAGTATCGCCTGAACCCTTGTTCTTCTTAGGATCCTTATCACCTTTGGGATGAGTGGAAGTGAAGGGAACACATAGACCGACTGAAACACCCACAGTGTCACCAGTGCATCCACTGCTATTGCTTGAGGGTCCCTCGACCTGGAACAATATGTCTGAAGCTTCTTGTTGAGGCGAGACACCATCATGTCTATTTGAGGAAGTCCACAACGACTTGTCACTTCTGCAAAGACTTCTTGATGAAGACCTCACTCTCCTGGATGGAGATCATGTCTGCTGAGGAAGTCTGCTTCCCAGTTGTCCACTCCTGGAATGAAGACCGCTGACAGAGCGCTTGCATGTTTTTCCGCCCAGGGAAGAATCTTGGTGTGGAGGCACATCTTGGAACTCCAGTTTGTATACTTGGGTCACAATTTCCAGCATCCAAGGATCCAGGCCCGAGCGAACCCAGACTTGACAGAAGAGCTGAAGATGTGCCCCCACCGATGCGGACTCCCGCAGAGGAGCCCCAGCGTCATGCGGTGGATTTGGTAGAAGCCGGGGAGGACTTCTGCTCCTGGGAGCTTGCCACAGCCGGCAATCTTTTTCCTCTTCCCTTACCTCTGGCCGCGAGGAAGGAAGATCCACGTCCTTTCCTGAATTTATGAGACCGAAAGGACTGCATCTGGTATTGAGGCGTTTTCTCTTGCTGTGGAGGGACAAAAGGCAAAATAGAAGACTTACCCGCAGTAGCTGTAGAAACCAGGTCCGCGAGGCCCTCACCAAACAAAACTTCACCTTTGAAGGGCATAGCCTCCATAGCCTTTTTAGAGTCAACATCACCATTCCATTGATGAGTCCACAACGCCCTCCTACCCGAGATTGCCATGGCATTGGCCCTTGATCCCAAGAGGCCAATATCTCTCGCTGCCTCCCTTAGATATATCGCTGCGTCCCTGATGTGACCCAGCGTCAAAAGCACGCTATCCCTATCCAGGGTGTCTGTGTCAGATGACAAGTTATCTGCCCACCTTTCAATAGCGCTACTCACCCATGCTGATGCCACGTCCGGCCTGAGCAGCGTACCCATAGTAACATAAATAGATTTTAAGGTAGTTTCCTGCTAACAATCCACAGGATCCTTTAGGGCCGCCGTGTCAGGGGACGGTAGCGCCACCTTCTTGGACAAACGCGCCAGAGCTTTGTCCACCGTGGGTGAGGATTCCCACCGTAACCTATCCTGCGAGGGAAAAGGATACGCCATAGCAATTCTCCTGGGAATCTGCAGTCTCTTGTCAGGAGACTCCCAAGCTTTTTCAAAAAGAGCGTTCAGTTCATGAGAGGGAGGAAACATTACCTCAGGTTTCTTTCCCTTAAACATACAGACCCTTGTGTCAGGGACAGTGGGGTCTTCTGTGATATGTAACACATCTTTAATTGCCACAATCATGTACTGAATACTCTTAGCCACCTTAGGATGTAACTTGGCATCATTATAGTCGACACTGGAGTCGGAATCCGTGTCGGTATCTGTGTCTGCTATCTGGGTAAATGAATGTTTCTGTGACCCTGAGGGGGTCTGAGATTGTGACAAAACATCTCCCATGGTGGATTGTCTCCATGCTTGGTTCTGAGACTCAGATTTGTCTAACCTCTTATACAATAAAGCCACACTTGTATTTAAAACACTCCACAGATCTACCCAATCAGCAGTCGGCGGTGCCGACGGAGTCACTCCCACATTCTTTTCAGCTCCCACCCCAGCCTCCTCCTGGGAAGAGCCTTCAACATCAGACATGTCGACACACGCGTACCAACACCCCCAAACACACTGGGCTATAGGGGACAGACCCACAGTAAGGTCCTTTAGAGAGACAGAAAGGGAGTTTGCCAGCTCACACCCAGCGCCTCACCGGTCTGAAGGAATTAAATAATGCCCCAGACCTGTAAGCGCTTTTATACCAAGTGATCAACACCAAATTTTCGTGCCCCCCCCCCCCCCTCGTTTCGTGCACCCTGTTATTTGTGTACAGCAGTGAAGGGCCATGAGCAGCATCTCTGCAGCAAGCTGTGGAGAAAATGGCGCTGGTTAGAGCTGAAGGAGGAAGCCCCGCCCCCTACATGGCGTGCTTCCGTCCCACTTTTATTTATACTGGCGGGGGTCTGTATACATTGCCTATGCAATGTATACTGTCATGCCAGTCTCAAAAGTGAGGTTTTATTGCTGCCCAGGGCGCCCCCCCTGCACCCTGCACCCATATAGTGCCGCTTGTGTGAGGGATCAATGGCGCGCAGCACGACCGCTGCGCGGTACCTCAGGAAGATCTGAAGTCTTCTGCCGCTTTTGAAGTCTTCTTGCTTCTACTACTCACCCGGCTTCTCTCTTCAGGCTCTGTGAGGGGGGCGGCGGCGCGGCTCCGGGAACGAGCAGCTAGGCGCACCAAGTGATCAGACCCTCTGGAGCTAATGGTGTCCAGTAGCCTAAGAAGCAGAGCCTTTGAACTCACAGAAGTAGGTCTGCTTCTCTCCCCTCAGTCCCATGAAGCAGGGAGCCTGTTGCCAGCAGTGCTCCCTGAAAATAATAAACATAACAAAAGTATTTTTTAGAGAAACTCAGTAGAGCTCCCTTAGTGTGCAACCAGTCTCCCTGGGCACATAATCTAACTGAGGTCTGGAGGGGCATAGAGGGAGGAGCCAGTTCACACCCATTTAAAGTCTTAAAGTGCCCATGTCTCCTGCGGATCCCGTCTATGCCCCATGGTCCTTTTGAAGTCCCCAGGACGAAGGAGAAATACTGTTGGTGAAAACTTTCATGACTTAGCCGCACTTACAGATGTTACTGCTACGTTACAGAAATCTGATACACAGGTTTGGGTAAAAACTTGGCGATCTGGAAAATAGATCATGCAGTCAATTTGAAAGTGGTGTGGAGTTCTTGAGTCCCTACATGGCCCTGCCCTATACCATTTTCTAAAGATTACCCACCCTGAATTTTTGTAAGTTCAGGATACCTGCGCTGATCTCGTAATTGAATGGGCACACAGAACTGGTTACCCCCCAGGTCTGTGCCCTCAGCGAGACCTCGTGTTGTGCTTTTCAGATGTCTCAACTATCTCCATAAGGAAGTGTTATGGGTGGCTTCCCGCCGCAAGCGTGATGTTTAATGGAATAATAATAAGCTACTTATTTTTCAAGATTACTCCCCAGAACTGACCAGAGCTCGGAAGGCTTTTTACCCTGTGTGTACTAAATTAGTCCAACCCGGACGCAAGTTTGCCCTTTATACACGGCCCGCCTCAGAGTTTTTGATGGAAACTCTTTCAAAGATTTCACTACCCCGGCTGACTTATTTCTTTCTGAAGATTCAGCAGGAGTTATTACATGTGTGTTGCCTTTTTTTCCTTATTTCTAAGTATGACCTCAGCGCAAAACTCCATTGCCTGTTTTCTGTGTCTGATGTTTTATGACTGTTCATTTCTAAATAATTCTGTGGCAATAGTTCCATCAGCTGCCTTGTATATATTTAGATCAAGGAAAGATACTCTTGTTTTACTTATAGTATGAGTAAGATAAAGGTTGAGATCATTGGTATTCAGAATTTTGATGAATTCCAATAACTAGCTTTCTTCTACATACCAGACAATAAAAATATTGTCTATGTAGTGGAGTCAGGTAAGTATGTGGGATGTGTATACTTCATTTATTTCACTAAAGACCAGAACTTGTTCCCACCATCCTAAGAACATAAGAACATGTTGGCATATGTTGGGGCACACGCTGCCCCCATTGCTGTACCTCTTGTTTGGTGAAAAAATTGGTCCCCCAGTGTGAATTAGTTCTTATGTAATACAAAATGTACCATTTCACAAAGGAACCGATTGAAATCAAGTTGATTGCTCATCTTCATAAAATGTCTGACCAGAAGATAGGTGTCATCCAAGTAGATATTCGTGATTTTGCTCAGGAGATCAGAGGTATTTCTTAAATATGAAGGAAGAGTCAGAACATGCTCTCGTAGATGTAAATCAAGAAATCTGGTTTGTTGTTCTAGCAGTCCTCCATTCCCTGAGACAATGGATTTGCCAGGTGGTTTGTGTGCATTTTTATGAATCTTCAGCAACAGATAAAACATTGCTGTTTTAGGATTGGTAACTGACAGAGTGATTCTTTATTTGTGATGACCCCTTCAGACAATGCTCCCTCCACCAATTGAGTATATGTTTGATGAAATTGGGCTGTCGGATTTGCTGATAATTTCTGAAACAGGATGTATTGTTCAATTTGCTTAGAGCCTCAGTTGTATACATATCTATGGGCCATAGAACTAAATTCCCTCCTTTATCTGAAGGTTTTATAATAACATTTTTCCAAGATTATAATTCCTTCATGGCTTGTCTTTAATTTCTACTCAAATTGTTTGAGAAATTGTGTATCCTCCAATTTTTGTAGATATCATCAAACTCATTAGAGACAATATCCAAAAATACTCTTATTTCCGGACTGTTATTATCAGGTGGAAAGACAGTTGATTTGGTTTTACATGTCAGTCTTTTTTTCACCTCCGAAGGGGGTAGATGAATAACTGTATAGATCTTCTAGTGCTTGGAGAGCCATGAGTTCTTCATCCAAAAGGGAATCCTGCATTTCATGTTCCATATTCAGTGAGTTAGTTTGCCTAGACACCGTTATGCCTATACACAGATCTGCTTCCACATTTAGATGATAAGATACAGATGAGCTTGCAAAGATCAAGAAACATCAAGGATCATTTGGTCAGAAGTCATTTCGTAAAAGAAACTGCTAAAAACATCAAGCCCAAGGGGACATTCCCATGTGGACACTGCAAGGCCTACTCACAAATATTACAAACTAGTAGAGTAAAAGATAGATTAGGGAACATCATTATTAAACATTTTTTTGCCTGTGAGTCCTGGGGCATTGTATATTGCATTGCATGGCCAGACATTTTCATAAATATCATAATAATCAAACTAGAGATATGAAAGTTTTTGGCATAGATAAAATTCATCTAGGCATAAGAGGTGGCGACCTAATGATAGAATTACTTTGCAAAGAAAGTGAATGGACTTTCAGATTGGGAGGATTGAAACCATCAGGCTTAAATGAAAACATCAATTACAGTGTGTTCCTGTGATAACTAAAAGTCAATCTTCCTTGCCATTTCTCTTTCCCTTTTCCCCTCCTCTTTTTATATATAATTTTCATATGTACTATAATCAAAGGTTAGCGGCATGGATCAGCCGTATCCTATGTAAATTAACAAAAGTCTGTTCAGTATCTGCCCTTTATAAGGGCTTTCTAATTCTACGATAAGTATTAATTTTGAATGT